>NW_026599905.1:60493-92461 GCF_029784135.1 Toxorhynchites rutilus septentrionalis
ATATCATCGCTCACGCACCACGTTGCAGTCGAATGTGACCCATCCACATGCCTATCTTATGTCTAGGCATAAGGCATCTCAAGTGTTGAGAAAGTTCGTGCACCTCGAGGAAGGTTCTTTTGAAACAAATCAATAGAAGCCATCCTATGCGCGATCAGTGTGACTACCCGCACATATCATCGCTCACGCACCACGTTGCAGTCGAATGTGACCCATCCACATGCCTATCTTATGTCTAGCATAAGGCATCTCAAGTGTTGAGAAAGTTCGTGCACCTCGAGGAAGGTTCTTTTGAAACAAATCAATAGAAGCCATCCTATGCGCGATCAGTGTGACTACCCGCACATATCATCGCTCACGCACCGTGTTACAGTCGAATACGACCCATCCACATGCCTATCTTATGTCTAGCATAAGGCATCTCAAGTGTTGAGAAAGTTCGTGCACCTCGAGGAAGGTTCTTTTGAAACAAATCAATAGAAGCCATCCTATGCGCGATCAGTGTGACTACCCGCACATATCATCGCTCACGCACCACGTTGCAGTCGAATGTGACCCATCCACATGCCTATCTTATGTCTAGCATAAGGCATCTCAAGTGTTGAGAAAGTTCGTGCACCTCGAGGAAGGTTCTTTTGAAACAAATCAATAGAAGCCATCCTATGCGCGATCAGTGTGACTACCCGCACATATCATCGCTCACGCACCACGTTGCAGTCGAATGTGACCCATCCACATGCCTATCTTATGTCTAGCATAAGGCATCTCAAGTGTTGAGAAAGTTCGTGCACCTCGAGGAAGGTTCTTTTGAAACAAATCAATAGAAGCCATCCTATGCGCGATCAGTGTGACTACCCGCACATATCATCGCTCACGGCACCGTGTTACAGTCGAATACGACCCATCCACATGCCTATCTTATGTCTAGCATAAGGCATCTCAAGTGTTGAGAAAGTTCGTGCACCTCGAGGAAGGTTCTTTTGAAACAAATCAATAGAAGCCATCCTATGCGCGATCAGTGTGACTACCCGCACATATCATCGCTCACGCACCACGTTGCAGTCGAATGTGACCCATCCACATGCCTATCTTATGTCTAGCATGTATATTAACTTCGCACAACATCACCACAACGTTCATCCTCGGTAAATTCGTTCCTCGTTCGCATACACGATAGCCATACACTAGCCAAAAGATTCCCATACACAATTACTAGCACGCATAAAAGCGTGAGAGGGGGTATTGTTCACATGTCCACGCTCGCTTATCACGAGGTAGCTGCACCACATTGATGTAAACGACCCAACACACACAGACGAGCGAGCGAGCGCACGCTTTTTTTCCCCTACTGCATACCTACAGCATACGCTGAGGAGGCATAACAATGGAGAAAAAAAACTCGGAGCGAGAGAGCGGTAACTACCCGTGTGGTGCTACTAGCTGCACTGATGCGATGCGTCTTACATGGGAGGTATTTCAATGTTCGACACACCGTACTGCACAGGGTTCGCATGGCACACGAGAAAGCCACAATCGCCTTATGCCCCTTCGACGTTCAACGCACGACACGACACCACACACTGGAGTACGTACGTCTCACCACGTAGTGAGGGTAGGGGTTCGACACACGAAACTCACTGGATTCGATACAAGCTCAAAAGGTTTTACCCTCCCTGGTGCCGACCAGACTCACTGGATTCGATAGACGTTCGACCCTACCGACAGTAACTTGACCCCACCCGTACGGCATCGTACTACCGAACATCCATACAAGCTTCGCAAGTTATGCCTCAAACTTTTCACTCACCAACTTTCCCCACAATAGTGTAAACATGGTCATACCAACGTTGCCTCGGTATGGGTATATACCACACTGGGGACATCGTTATAGGAGTGCCTTGGATAGACTTGTACCGCTAGCCGAGACACCATGCTGGGTCGGGAAATGTTCACGCACCGCAATCGGTACCAGTGCCGGTGTCGGTCATATTCCGATGGGGGGTAACCCTACTATTGAACTCGTACTTGTACTTGGCCGTGCCTAAGGTGTTGGTTGTTTCAATAGTTGGTTACTTGTTTCAATAGTTGACATTTTTTCAATAGTTGAACTTTTTTCCAACAGTTTCAGTTTTCCCGTAGGTAAAGATGATGATGTGTGACCAATGTGTGAATGTGTTGTTTTTTTTTTTCAATAGTCATGTACGCGCCGTTGTCGATGTTATACACACTGCGTACTGCGGGTGAGAAATAAAACAAACTGTTGTGCTGTGCTGTGCTTGATGTTGGCTTGGTGTTATTGTATTATCGAATTGGACTTAATACCAGTGCCGGGCCGATGCACACACTGCGTACTGCGAGTGCTGGCTCGCGCAGTGACAAATTAAACAAACTGTTGCGCTGTTGTGTTGTGTGCGCTGTGTGGGGGAGACTTTTCATCACACTTGACACGCGCATTCTTACCCCTCGATGTTGCCTTGGTGTTATTGTGTTATCGAATTGGACTTAATATCAGTGCCGGGACTGTTGCGCTGTTGTGTTGTGTGCGCTGTGTGGGGGAGACTTTTCATCACACTTGACACGCGCATTCTTACCCTCGATGTTGCCTTGGTGTTATTGTGTTATCGAATTGGACTTAATATCAGTGCCGGACTGTTGCGCTGTTGTGTTGTGTGCGCTGTGTGGGGGACTTTTCCAACACTTGACACTTTGCATTCCGGGACGTGGACGCGTTCTGGGACTTGGTGTTATTGCCGACGGGGCAGTGTTATACACACTGCGTACTGCGAGTGCTGGCTTGCGCAGTGAGAAATTCAACAAACCGTTGCGCTGTTGTGTTGTGTGCGCTGTGTGGGGGACTTTTCCAACACTTGACACTTTGCATTCCTGGACGTGGACGCGTTCTGGGTCTTAGTGTTATGGTCGACGGGGCAGTGTTTTACACATTGCGTACTGCGGGGGTTGGCTCGCGCAGCGCTGTTGTGTGCTGTATGCTGGGGGGACTTGGACGCTTTCTGGCACTTAGTGTTATTGTCGGCGGGGCAGTGTTTTACACATTGCGTACTGCGAGTGCTGGCTTGCGCAGTGAGAAATTCAACAAACCGTTGCGCTGTTGTGTTGTGTGCGCTGTGTGGGGGACTTTTCCAACACTTGACACTTTGCATTCCGGGGACGTGGACGCGTTCTGGGACTTGGTGTTATTGCCGACGGGGCAGTGTTATACACACTGCGTACTGCGAGTGCTGGCTTGCGCAGTGAGAAATTCAACAAACCGTTGCGCTGTTGTGTTGTGTGCGCTGTGTGGGGGACTTTTCCAACACTTGACACTTTGCATTCCTGGACGTGGACGCGTTCTGGGTCTTAGTGTTATGGTCGACGGGGCAGTGTTTTACACATTGCGTACTGCGGGGGTTGGCTCGCGCAGCGCTGTTGTGTGCTGTATGCTGGGGGGACTTGGACGCTTTCTGGCACTTAGTGTTATTGTCGGCGGGGCAGTGTTTTACACATTGCGTACTGCGAGTGCTGGCTTGCGCAGTGAGAAATTCAACAAACCGTTGCGCTGTTGTGTTGTGTGCGCTGTGTGGGGGACTTTTCCAACACTTGACACTTTGCATTCCGGGACGTGGACGCGTTCTGGGACTTGGTGTTATTGCCGACGGGGCAGTGTTATACACACTGCGTACTGCGAGTGCTGGCTTGCGCAGTGAGAAATTCAACAAACCGTTGCGCTGTTGTGTTGTGTGCGCTGTGTGGGGGACTTTTCCAACACTTGACACTTTGCATTCCTGGACGTGGACGCGTTCTGGGTCTTAGTGTTATGGTCGACGGGGCAGTGTTTTACACATTGCGTACTGCGGGGGTTGGCTCGCGCAGCGCTGTTGTGTGCTGTATGCTGGGGGGACTTGGACGCTTTCTGGCACTTAGTGTTATTGTCGGCGGGGCAGTGTTTTACACATTGCGTACTGCGGGTGCTGGTGTGCGGGTGTTGTGCACTTGAGACTTGTCATTCCAGGACATGGAATGATTTCACACACACGTACGATTGCATACTACCAGGCGCAAAGCGATTTAATGAAAAAAGAGAGAAGCCGCCAGCGCGGACAGCACTAAGCTACCACGGTGGGACTTCTCTCTTACGGAACACGACGCACCCGGGCAAGACTGCGCAAGCTACTGTGCCGCGCCGATGCTGATGGGGCAATGTTACACGTACTGCGCGCTGGGTCGCGCAGTGAGAAATTGAACAAACTGTTGCGCTGTTGTGTGCTGTATGCTGGGGGGACATGGACGCTTTCTGGGACTTAGTGTTATTGTCGGCGGGGCAGTGTTTTACACATTGCGTACTGCGGGTGCTGGTGTGCGGGTGTTGTGCACTTGAGACTTGTCATTCCAGGACATGGAATGGTTTCACACACATACGCGGTTGCATACTACCAGGCGCAGGATGAAATAAAAAAAAAGTAAAGTAATATCCAGCGAGGGGAATGGCTTCACACACGCACTTGGTGTTATAGCATTATCGTACTTATCGCCGATGCTGCGTACTGCGGGCGTTGGCTCGCGCAGACTGTTGTGTGCTGTGTTGTGCTGGGGGACAACACTTGACAGTTGTTATTCCCGGCCATGGGATGATTTCACACACACGCACGATTGCATACTACCAGGCGCAATGCGATTTAATGAAAAAAGAGAGAAGCAGCCAGCGCGGGCAGCACTAAGCTACCACGGTGGGACTTCTCTCTTACGGGACACGACGCACCCGCCCATCACATAGCGCATCGCAAGGGCAATACTGCACAAGCTACTGTGCCGCGCCGATGCTGATGGGGCATTGTTACACGTACTGCGTGCTGGGTCGCGCAGTGAGAAATTGAACAAACTGTTGTGCTGTGCTGTGCTGGGGGGGGGGACTTTGCCAAAACATGCTACTTTGCATTCCAGGACATGGTGCACAGCTTATACCGCTAGCAGAGACACCTCGTTCGATCGGGGCAACTTGGGACACCGTAATCAGTACCAGTGCCGGGTGTGGGTCGGATTCCGATGGGGGGTGATCCGGGAACATATTTCTTGGACTTAGAATATTGTTCGGACTTAGAATTTTTTCGACTTATGACCTCGTTTCTGGGACTTAGCCGTAGAACCAGATGTAATGCGTGTTGCATAGATTAAGGCGCAGGGGAATTTAATAAAAAAGAGAGAAGCCCCACACATTTAGGGGGGCTTCTCTCTTTTTTATTGGACGATACACAACACATAACATACATGACATAACACTGACCTAGAAGCAGTATTTACCACCGTATTTTATGACCCGCTTCCACCTCGCAGGTAGGGAATCTATGCCTCTGGCATAGAACGTAGGAGGCTTGCTATCGAAGAACTCTTTTAGGAATGCGCTCATCTCGTCCTTAGTCCTGAAGAGTTTATTCCTAAGCTTATTACTCAATGACCTGAATAAATGGTAGTCCGATGGACTGATGTCTGGTGAGTAAGGAGGATGGTTCAATATGTTAAATCCCAGGCTCCTCGCCTTATCTATCGTTTCATGTGCCCTATGGCACGGAGCGTTATCGTGTAGTAGGGGTACCGGCCTATGTTTACTCACTCCCAGTATACCAGCCACCTTTTCCAGCTGCTTCTGATATCGTTTACGGTTAACAGATACACCCTTGTCTAGCAATTCCCAGTGTATAATGCCTCGTCGATCCCAAAACACACAGAGCATGTTCCACTTGCGATTCATCCTGTCTTTGGCGATTGTCTTCGGCATGGCGCCTTTTACGATCCAATGTATGCCTCTGTGAGGCGCAAACATGGGTATCTTAGATTCATCACAAGTGACCAAATTATCGAGCATACCCTGGTCTCGTTCACTTTGTCTGAGTAGTCGTTGGGCTAGTTTCACCCGCTTTGCAAGGTTGACTGGGTCTAGCTTGTGTGGGTGGTATCCCATTCTTTTTGGCACATAGTTTAGTTTATGCAACGTTCGCATAACAGTCGCTGCCGAACAGTTGTATTTCTGGGCCATAGACCTCGTAGATTGCTGGCTGTTTTGTTTCACATCAGCAAGCAGTGTTGCTGTGTTATCGATTGCCTTCGGACGGCCTTTGCGTGGACGATCCGCGCAGTTCCTGTCGGTATCGAACCTTTTGTACCACATCGTAACCGTTCTACGAGTAACAGTTTGTCCATATGTGGAATTCAATGCCAAGAGGGTGTCCGACACTGAATCACCCATGTCGTAGTGGTGCAAGATGAACATTCTTGTTTCAGTTCTAGATAGTCTTATGGTTTGTATATCATATTGACTAGCATCTATCGGCTCTAGGACAACTCTGAGTTCTTTCAGAGAGTCTAATTGGATCGTCTGCTGTGTATCAAACGACTCTATGTCTACAGAAGGGGACTGGGGTAGTTGCATCACTCTGGATGACGATGCTAGTGGTTCCCATGATACTGATAAGGGTGGCGTTGCTAAGGGGTGGTCAGACCATTGCTGCTCACTATTCGATTCCACGTGTAGTGGGTCTTGTGTCATTTCGGATGACGATGGCGATGCTAAGGGGTGGTCAGACCATTGCTGCTCGCTCTTCGATTCTTCGTACAGTGGGTCTTGTGTCATTTCGGATGGCGATGACGGTGCTAATGGGTGGTCAGACCACTGCTGCTCGCTCTTCGATTCTTCATCCGGATTTATATCTATAACCGGAGAAGGGAATAGCGATGAGGACGAGGACGAGGACGAGGACGAGGACGAGGACGAGGACGAGGACGATGATGATGAGGACGATGATGACGATGAGGACGACGATGAGGACGACGATGCCACTGAGTTAACACAACAAGGACACTTCTTAGGGTGATGAATACGCTTCGATCTTCGCATTGGGTTGGTTTTGCTTTTCATGTGGTTCCCACGAGTCGCTAGGGAAAATATATGGTCGACTGTGGACTACCCTGCCATACCACAGCAAGGGCAACATTACTGTGAGGTTTGCCCCGGTACCCCACAGGGTCCGTTCGCGGCTTCATATTTGTATCGCCCCTTCCACCATTCAACTATCGGCACGGATCGTATACACACCTTAAGCTTTGGGGCCCGAGTGCCCCCTTCTCTGTCTGCATACGACCTAAGGTCCCACCGAGGTTGGTTACTCGATCTTTCCGAAGGTTGCTCGTATCCCAGTCGGTACCACGGGGAGGTAGAGATAGGAGTTGCTGAATCATAGGCTACCATCATAAATGGATCATCATAATGAGTTATATGTTCGCTGTATTCAGCCATTTACCGACCACTGTTTAATATATACATGTGGCCCCGAAAGCAGTGCATAAGTATTGATCCATCCTTTCCAAAACTTTTGCAACACACCAATAGCCACACCATAGGAATTTCCAAGGGCATCGCTATTGGGCTGTTTCAAAAGTTTATGATTTGCTCAGCATCTACTATCCTACACGCGAATGATATGTCCACCCATACCTATCATCGCTCACGCACCGTGTTACAGTCGAATACGACCCATCCACATGCCTATCTTATGTCTAGCATAAGGCATCTCAAGTGTTGAGAAAGTTCGTGCACCTCGAGGAAGGTTCTTTTGAAACAAATCAATAGAAGCCATCCTATGCGCGATCAGTGTGACTACCCGCACATATCATCGCTCACGCACCACGTTGCAGTCGAATGTGACCCATCCACATGCCTATCTTATGTCTAGCATAAGGCATCTCAAGTGTTGAGAAAGTTCGTGCACCTCGAGGAAGGTTCTTTTGAAACAAATCAATAGAAGCCATCCTATGCGCGATCAGTGTGACTACCCGCACATATCATCGCTCACGCACCGTGTTACAGTCGAATACGACCCATCCACATGCCTATCTTATGTCTAGCATAAGGCATCTCAAGTGTTGAGAAAGTTCGTGCACCTCGAGGAAGGTTCTTTTGAAACAAATCAATAGAAGCCATCCTATGCGCGATCAGTGTGACTACCCGCACATATCATCGCTCACGCACCACGTTGCAGTCGAATGTGACCCATCCACATGCCTATCTTATGTCTAGCATAAGGCATCTCAAGTGTTGAGAAAGTTCGTGCACCTCGAGGAAGGTTCTTTTGAAACAAATCAATAGAAGCCATCCTATGCGCGATCAGTGTGACTACCCGCACATATCATCGCTCACGCACCACGTTGCAGTCGAATGTGACCCATCCACATGCCTATCTTATGTCTAGCATAAGGCATCTCAAGTGTTGAGAAAGTTCGTGCACCTCGAGGAAGGTTCTTTTGAAACAAATCAATAGAAGCCATCCTATGCGCGATCAGTGTGACTACCCGCACATATCATCGCTCACGCACCGTGTTACAGTCGAATACGACCCATCCACATGCCTATCTTATGTCTAGCATAAGGCATCTCAAGTGTTGAGAAAGTTCGTGCACCTCGAGGAAGGTTCTTTTGAAACAAATCAATAGAAGCCATCCTATGCGCGATCAGTGTGACTACCCGCACATATCATCGCTCACGCACCACGTTGCAGTCGAATGTGACCCATCCACATGCCTATCTTATGTCTAGCATAAGGCATCTCAAGTGTTGAGAAAGTTCGTGCACCTCGAGGAAGGTTCTTTTGAAACAAATCAATAGAAGCCATCCTATGCGCGATCAGTGTGACTACCCGCACATATCATCGCTCACGCACCACGTTGCAGTCGAATGTGACCCATCCACATGCCTATCTTATGTCTAGCATAAGGCATCTCAAGTGTTGAGAAAGTTCGTGCACCTCGAGGAAGGTTCTTTTGAAACAAATCAATAGAAGCCATCCTATGCGCGATCAGTGTGACTACCCGCACATATCATCGCTCACGCACCGTGTTACAGTCGAATACGACCCATCCACATGCCTATCTTATGTCTAGCATAAGGCATCTCAAGTGTTGAGAAAGTTCGTGCACCTCGAGGAAGGTTCTTTTGAAACAAATCAATAGAAGCCATCCTATGCGCGATCAGTGTGACTACCCGCACATATCATCGCTCACGCACCACGTTGCAGTCGAATGTGACCCATCCACATGCCTATCTTATGTCTAGCATGTATATTAACTTCGCACAACATCACCACAACGTTCATCCTCGGTAAATTCGTTCCTCGTTCGCATACACGATAGCCATACACTAGCCAAAAGATTCCCATACACAATTACTAGCACGCATAAAAGCGTGAGAGGGGGTATTGTTCACATGTCCACGCTCGCTTATCACGAGGTAGCTGCACCACATTGATGTAAACGACCCAACACACACAGACGAGCGAGCGAGCGCACGCTTTTTTTCCCCTACTGCATACCTACAGCATACGCTGAGGAGGCATAACAATGGAGAAAAAAAACTCGGAGCGAGAGAGCGGTAACTACCCGTGTGGTGCTACTAGCTGCACTGATGCGATGCGTCTTACATGGGAGGTATTTCAATGTTCGACACACCGTACTGCACAGGGTTCGCATGGCACACGAGAAAGCCACAATCGCCTTATGCCCCTTCGACGTTCAACGCACGACACGACACCACACACTGGAGTACGTACGTCTCACCACGTAGTGAGGGTAGGGGTTCGACACACGAAACTCACTGGATTCGATACAAGCTCAAAAGGTTTACCCTCCCTGGTGCCGACCAGACTCACTGGATTCGATAGACGTTCGACCCTACCGACAGTAACTTGACCCCACCCGTACGGCATCGTACTACCGAACATCCATACAAGCTTCGCAAGTTATGCCTCAAACTTTTCACTCACCAACTTTCCCCACAATAGTGTAAACATGGTCATACCAACGTTGCCTCGGTATGGGTATATACCACACTGGGGACATCGTTATAGGAGTGCCTTGGATAGACTTGTACCGCTAGCCGAGACACCATGCTGGGTCGGGAAATGTTCACGCACCGCAATCGGTACCAGTGCCGGGTGTCGGTCATATTCCGATGGGGGGTAACCCTACTATTGAACTCGTACTTGTACTTGGGCCGTGCCTAAGGTGTTGGTTGTTTCAATAGTTGGTTACTTGTTTCAATAGTTGACATTTTTTCAATAGTTGAACTTTTTTCCAACAGTTTCAGTTTTCCCGTAGGTAAAGATGATGATGTGTGACCAATGTGTGAATGTGTTGTTTTTTTTTTTCAATAGTCATGTACGCGCCGTTGTCGATGTTATACACACTGCGTACTGCGGGTGAGAAATAAAACAAACTGTTGTGCTGTGCTGTGCTTGATGTTGGCTTGGTGTTATTGTATTATCGAATTGGACTTAATACCAGTGCCGGGCCGATGCACACACTGCGTACTGCGAGTGCTGGCTCGCGCAGTGACAAATTAAACAAACTGTTGCGCTGTTGTGTTGTGTGCGCTGTGTGGGGGAGACTTTTCATCACACTTGACACGCGCATTCTTACCCTCGATGTTGCCTTGGTGTTATTGTGTTATCGAATTGGACTTAATATTAGTGCCGGACTGTTGCGCTGTTGTGTTGTGTGCGCTGTGTGGGGGAGACTTTTCATCACACTTGACACGCGCATTCTTACCCTCGATGTTGCCTTGGTGTTATTGTGTTATCGAATTGGACTTAATATCAGTGCCGGACTGTTGCGCTGTTGTGTTGTGTGCGCTGTGTGGGGGACTTTTCCAACACTTGACACTTTGCATTCCGGGACGTGGACGCGTTCTGGGACTTGGTGTTATTGCCGACGGGGCAGTGTTATACACACTGCGTACTGCGAGTGCTGGCTTGCGCAGTGAGAAATTCAACAAACCGTTGCGCTGTTGTGTTGTGTGCGCTGTGTGGGGGACTTTTCCAACACTTGACACTTTGCATTCCTGGACGTGGACGCGTTCTGGGTCTTAGTGTTATGGTCGACGGGGCAGTGTTTTACACATTGCGTACTGCGGGGGTTGGCTCGCGCAGCGCTGTTGTGTGCTGTATGCTGGGGGGACTTGGACGCTTTCTGGCACTTAGTGTTATTGTCGGCGGGGCAGTGTTTTACACATTGCGTACTGCGAGTGCTGGCTTGCGCAGTGAGAAATTCAACAAACCGTTGCGCTGTTGTGTTGTGTGCGCTGTGTGGGGGACTTTTCCAACACTTGACACTTTGCATTCCGGGACGTGGACGCGTTCTGGGACTTGGTGTTATTGCCGACGGGGCAGTGTTATACACACTGCGTACTGCGAGTGCTGGCTTGCGCAGTGAGAAATTCAACAAACCGTTGCGCTGTTGTGTTGTGTGCGCTGTGTGGGGGACTTTTCCAACACTTGACACTTTGCATTCCTGGACGTGGACGCGTTCTGGGTCTTAGTGTTATGGTCGACGGGGCAGTGTTTTACACATTGCGTACTGCGGGGGTTGGCTCGCGCAGCGCTGTTGTGTGCTGTATGCTGGGGGGACTTGGACGCTTTCTGGCACTTAGTGTTATTGTCGGCGGGGCAGTGTTTTACACATTGCGTACTGCGAGTGCTGGCTTGCGCAGTGAGAAATTCAACAAACCGTTGCGCTGTTGTGTTGTGTGCGCTGTGTGGGGGACTTTTCCAACACTTGACACTTTGCATTCCGGGACGTGGACGCGTTCTGGGACTTGGTGTTATTGCCGACGGGGCAGTGTTATACACACTGCGTACTGCGAGTGCTGGCTTGCGCAGTGAGAAATTCAACAAACCGTTGCGCTGTTGTGTTGTGTGCGCTGTGTGGGGGACTTTTCCAACACTTGACACTTTGCATTCCTGGACGTGGACGCGTTCTGGGTCTTAGTGTTATGGTCGACGGGGCAGTGTTTTACACATTGCGTACTGCGGGGGTTGGCTCGCGCAGCGCTGTTGTGTGCTGTATGCTGGGGGGACTTGGACGCTTTCTGGCACTTAGTGTTATTGTCGGCGGGGCAGTGTTTTACACATTGCGTACTGCGGGTGCTGGTGTGCGGGTGTTGTGCACTTGAGACTTGTCATTCCAGGACATGGAATGATTTCACACACACGTACGATTGCATACTACCAGGCGCAAAGCGATTTAATGAAAAAAGAGAGAAGCCGCCAGCGCGGACAGCACTAAGCTACCACGGTGGGACTTCTCTCTTACGGAACACGACGCACCCGGGCAAGACTGCGCAAGCTACTGTGCCGCGCCGATGCTGATGGGGCAATGTTACACGTACTGCGCGCTGGGTCGCGCAGTGAGAAATTGAACAAACTGTTGCGCTGTTGTGTGCTGTATGCTGGGGGGACATGGACGCTTTCTGGGACTTAGTGTTATTGTCGGCGGGGCAGTGTTTTACACATTGCGTACTGCGGGTGCTGGTGTGCGGGTGTTGTGCACTTGAGACTTGTCATTCCAGGACATGGAATGGTTTCACACACATACGCGGTTGCATACTACCAGGCGCAGGATGAAATAAAAAAAAAGTAAAGTAATATCCAGCGAGGGGAATGGCTTCACACACGCACTTGGTGTTATAGCATTATCGTACTTATCGCCGATGCTGCGTACTGCGGGCGTTGGCTCGCGCAGACTGTTGTGTGCTGTGTTGTGCTGGGGGACAACACTTGACAGTTGTTATTCCCGGCCATGGGATGATTTCACACACACGCACGATTGCATACTACCAGGCGCAATGCGATTTAATGAAAAAAGAGAGAAGCAGCCAGCGCGGGCAGCACTAAGCTACCACGGTGGGACTTCTCTCTTACGGGACACGACGCACCCGCCCATCACATAGCGCATCGCAAGGGCAATACTGCACAAGCTACTGTGCCGCGCCGATGCTGATGGGGCATTGTTACACGTACTGCGTGCTGGGTCGCGCAGTGAGAAATTGAACAAACTGTTGTGCTGTGCTGTGCTGGGGGGGGGGACTTTGCCAAAACATGCTACTTTGCATTCCAGGACATGGTGCACAGCTTATACCGCTAGCAGAGACACCTCGTTCGATCGGGGCAACTTGGGACACCGTAATCAGTACCAGTGCCGGGTGTGGGTCGGATTCCGATGGGGGGTGATCCGGGAACATATTTCTTGGACTTAGAATATTGTTCGGACTTAGAATTTTTTCGACTTATGACCTCGTTTCTGGGACTTAGCCGTAGAACCAGATGTAATGCGTGTTGCATAGATTAAGGCGCAGGGGAATTTAATAAAAAAGAGAGAAGCCCCACACATTTAGGGGGGCTTCTCTCTTTTTTATTGGACGATACACAACACATAACATACATGACATAACACTGACCTAGAAGCAGTATTTACCACCGTATTTTATGACCCGCTTCCACCTCGCAGGTAGGGAATCTATGCCTCTGGCATAGAACGTAGGAGGCTTGCTATCGAAGAACTCTTTTAGGAATGCGCTCATCTCGTCCTTAGTCCTGAAGAGTTTATTCCTAAGCTTATTACTCAATGACCTGAATAAATGGTAGTCCGATGGACTGATGTCTGGTGAGTAAGGAGGATGGTTCAATATGTTAAATCCCAGGCTCCTCGCCTTATCTATCGTTTCATGTGCCCTATGGCACGGAGCGTTATCGTGTAGTAGGGGTACCGGCCTATGTTTACTCACTCCCAGTATACCAGCCACCTTTTCCAGCTGCTTCTGATATCGTTTACGGTTAACAGATACACCCTTGTCTAGCAATTCCCAGTGTATAATGCCTCGTCGATCCCAAAACACACAGAGCATGTTCCACTTGCGATTCATCCTGTCTTTGGCGATTGTCTTCGGCATGGCGCCTTTTACGATCCAATGTATGCCTCTGTGAGGCGCAAACATGGGTATCTTAGATTCATCACAAGTGACCAAATTATCGAGCATACCCTGGTCTCGTTCACTTTGTCTGAGTAGTCGTTGGGCTAGTTTCACCCGCTTTGCAAGGTTGACTGGGTCTAGCTTGTGTGGGTGGTATCCCATTCTTTTTGGCACATAGTTTAGTTTATGCAACGTTCGCATAACAGTCGCTGCCGAACAGTTGTATTTCTGGGCCATAGACCTCGTAGATTGCTGGCTGTTTTGTTTCACATCAGCAAGCAGTGTTGCTGTGTTATCGATTGCCTTCGGACGGCCTTTGCGTGGACGATCCGCGCAGTTCCTGTCGGTATCGAACCTTTTGTACCACATCGTAACCGTTCTACGAGTAACAGTTTGTCCATATGTGGAATTCAATGCCAAGAGGGTGTCCGACACTGAATCACCCATGTCGTAGTGGTGCAAGATGAACATTCTTGTTTCAGTTCTAGATAGTCTTATGGTTTGTATATCATATTGACTAGCATCTATCGGCTCTAGGACAACTCTGAGTTCTTTCAGAGAGTCTAATTGGATCGTCTGCTGTGTATCAAACGACTCTATGTCTACAGAAGGGGACTGGGGTAGTTGCATCACTCTGGATGACGATGCTAGTGGTTCCCATGATACTGATAAGGGTGGCGTTGCTAAGGGGTGGTCAGACCATTGCTGCTCACTATTCGATTCCACGTGTAGTGGGTCTTGTGTCATTTCGGATGACGATGGCGATGCTAAGGGGTGGTCAGACCATTGCTGCTCGCTCTTCGATTCTTCGTACAGTGGGTCTTGTGTCATTTCGGATGGCGATGACGGTGCTAATGGGTGGTCAGACCACTGCTGCTCGCTCTTCGATTCTTCATCCGGATTTATATCTATAACCGGAGAAGGGAATAGCGATGAGGACGAGGACGAGGACGAGGACGAGGACGAGGACGAGGACGAGGACGATGATGATGAGGACGATGATGACGATGAGGACGACGATGAGGACGACGATGCCACTGAGTTAACACAACAAGGACACTTCTTAGGGTGATGAATACGCTTCGATCTTCGCATTGGGTTGGTTTTGCTTTTCATGTGGTTCCCACGAGTCGCTAGGGAAAATATATGGTCGACTGTGGACTACCCTGCCATACCACAGCAAGGGCAACATTACTGTGAGGTTTGCCCCGGTACCCCACAGGGTCCGTTCGCGGCTTCATATTTGTATCGCCCCTTCCACCATTCAACTATCGGCACGGATCGTATACACACCTTAAGCTTTGGGGCCCGAGTGCCCCCTTCTCTGTCTGCATACGACCTAAGGTCCCACCGAGGTTGGTTACTCGATCTTTCCGAAGGTTGCTCGTATCCCAGTCGGTACCACGGGGAGGTAGAGATAGGAGTTGCTGAATCATAGGCTACCATCATAAATGGATCATCATAATGAGTTATATGTTCGCTGTATTCAGCCATTTACCGACCACTGTTTAATATATACATGTGGCCCCGAAAGCAGTGCATAAGTATTGATCCATCCTTTCCAAAACTTTTGCAACACACCAATAGCCACACCATAGGAATTTCCAAGGGCATCGCTATTGGGCTGTTTCAAAAGTTTATGATTTGCTCAGCATCTACTATCCTACACGCGAATGATATGTCCACCCATACCTATCATCGCTCACGCACCGTGTTACAGTCGAATACGACCCATCCACATGCCTATCTTATGTCTAGCATAAGGCATCTCAAGTGTTGAGAAAGTTCGTGCACCTCGAGGAAGGTTCTTTTGAAACAAATCAATAGAAGCCATCCTATGCGCGATCAGTGTGACTACCCGCACATATCATCGCTCACGCACCACGTTGCAGTCGAATGTGACCCATCCACATGCCTATCTTATGTCTAGCATAAGGCATCTCAAGTGTTGAGAAAGTTCGTGCACCTCGAGGAAGGTTCTTTTGAAACAAATCAATAGAAGCCATCCTATGCGCGATCAGTGTGACTACCCGCACATATCATCGCTCACGCACCGTGTTACAGTCGAATACGACCCATCCACATGCCTATCTTATGTCTAGCATAAGGCATCTCAAGTGTTGAGAAAGTTCGTGCACCTCGAGGAAGGTTCTTTTGAAACAAATCAATAGAAGCCATCCTATGCGCGATCAGTGTGACTACCCGCACATATCATCGCTCACGCACCACGTTACAGTCGAATGTGACCCATCCACATGCCTATCTTATGTCTAGCATAAGGCATCTCAAGTGTTGAGAAAGTTCGTGCACCTCGAGGAAGGTTCTTTTGAAACAAATCAATAGAAGCCATCCTATGCGCGATCAGTGTGACTACCCGCACATATCATCGCTCACGCACCACGTTGCAGTCGAATGTGACCCATCCACATGCCTATCTTATGTCTAGCATAAGGCATCTCAAGTGTTGAGAAAGTTCGTGCACCTCGAGGAAGGTTCTTTTGAAACAAATCAATAGAAGCCATCCTATGCGCGATCAGTGTGACTACCCGCACATATCATCGCTCACGCACCGTGTTACAGTCGAATACGACCCATCCACATGCCTATCTTATGTCTAGCATAAGGCATCTCAAGTGTTGAGAAAGTTCGTGCACCTCGAGGAAGGTTCTTTTGAAACAAATCAATAGAAGCCATCCTATGCGCGATCAGTGTGACTACCCGCACATATCATCGCTCACGCACCACGTTGCAGTCGAATGTGACCCATCCACATGCCTATCTTATGTCTAGCATAAGGCATCTCAAGTGTTGAGAAAGTTCGTGCACCTCGAGGAAGGTTCTTTTGAAACAAATCAATAGAAGCCATCCTATGCGCGATCAGTGTGACTACCCGCACATATCATCGCTCACGCACCACGTTGCAGTCGAATGTGACCCATCCACATGCCTATCTTATGTCTAGCATAAGGCATCTCAAGTGTTGAGAAAGTTCGTGCACCTCGAGGAAGGTTCTTTTGAAACAAATCAATAGAAGCCATCCTATGCGCGATCAGTGTGACTACCCGCACATATCATCGCTCACGCACCGTGTTACAGTCGAATACGACCCATCCACATGCCTATCTTATGTCTAGCATAAGGCATCTCAAGTGTTGAGAAAGTTCGTGCACCTCGAGGAAGGTTCTTTTGAAACAAATCAATAGAAGCCATCCTATGCGCGATCAGTGTGACTACCCGCACATATCATCGCTCACGCACCACGTTGCAGTCGAATGTGACCCATCCACATGCCTATCTTATGTCTAGCATGTATATTAACTTCGCACAACATCACCACAACGTTCATCCTCGGTAAATTCGTTCCTCGTTCGCATACACGATAGCCATACACTAGCCAAAAGATTCCCATACACAATTACTAGCACGCATAAAAGCGTGAGAGGGGGTATTGTTCACATGTCCACGCTCGCTTATCACGAGGTAGCTGCACCACATTGATGTAAACGACCCAACACACACAGACGAGCGAGCGAGCGCACGCTTTTTTTCCCCTACTGCATACCTACAGCATACGCTGAGGAGGCATAACAATGGAGAAAAAAAACTCGGAGCGAGAGAGCGGTAACTACCCGTGTGGTGCTACTAGCTGCACTGATGCGATGCGTCTTACATGGGAGGTATTTCAATGTTCGACACACCGTACTGCACAGGGTTCGCATGGCACACGAGAAAGCCACAATCGCCTTATGCCCCTTCGACGTTCAACGCACGACACGACACCACACACTGGAGTACGTACGTCTCACCACGTAGTGAGGGTAGGGGTTCGACACACGAAACTCACTGGATTCGATACAAGCTCAAAAGGTTTACCCTCCCTGGTGCCGACCAGACTCACTGGATTCGATAGACGTTCGACCCTACCGACAGTAACTTGACCCCACCCGTACGGCATCGTACTACCGAACATCCATACAAGCTTCGCAAGTTATGCCTCAAACTTTTCACTCACCAACTTTCCCCACAATAGTGTAAACATGGTCATACCAACGTTGCCTCGGTATGGGTATATACCACACTGGGGACATCGTTATAGGAGTGCCTTGGATAGACTTGTACCGCTAGCCGAGACACCATGCTGGGTCGGGAAATGTTCACGCACCGCAATCGGTACCAGTGCCGGGTGTCGGTCATATTCCGATGGGGGGTAACCCTACTATTGAACTCGTACTTGTACTTGGGCCGTGCCTAAGGTGTTGGTTGTTTCAATAGTTGGTTACTTGTTTCAATAGTTGACATTTTTTCAATAGTTGAACTTTTTTCCAACAGTTTCAGTTTTCCCGTAGGTAAAGATGATGATGTGTGACCAATGTGTGAATGTGTTGTTTTTTTTTTTCAATAGTCATGTACGCGCCGTTGTCGATGTTATACACACTGCGTACTGCGGGTGAGAAATAAAACAAACTGTTGTGCTGTGCTGTGCTTGATGTTGGCTTGGTGTTATTGTATTATCGAATTGGACTTAATACCAGTGCCGGGCCGATGCACACACTGCGTACTGCGAGTGCTGGCTCGCGCAGTGACAAATTAAACAAACTGTTGCGCTGTTGTGTTGTGTGCGCTGTGTGGGGGAGACTTTTCATCACACTTGACACGCGCATTCTTACCCTCGATGTTGCCTTGGTGTTATTGTGTTATCGAATTGGACTTAATATCAGTGCCGGACTGTTGCGCTGTTGTGTTGTGTGCGCTGTGTGGGGGAGACTTTTCATCACACTTGACACGCGCATTCTTACCCTCGATGTTGCCTTGGTGTTATTGTGTTATCGAATTGGACTTAATATCAGTGCCGGACTGTTGCGCTGTTGTGTTGTGTGCGCTGTGTGGGGGACTTTTCCAACACTTGACACTTTGCATTCCGGGACGTGGACGCGTTCTGGGACTTGGTGTTATTGCCGACGGGGCAGTGTTATACACACTGCGTACTGCGAGTGCTGGCTTGCGCAGTGAGAAATTCAACAAACCGTTGCGCTGTTGTGTTGTGTGCGCTGTGTGGGGGACTTTTCCAACACTTGACACTTTGCATTCCTGGACGTGGACGCGTTCTGGGTCTTAGTGTTATGGTCGACGGGGCAGTGTTTTACACATTGCGTACTGCGGGGGTTGGCTCGCGCAGCGCTGTTGTGTGCTGTATGCTGGGGGGACTTGGACGCTTTCTGGCACTTAGTGTTATTGTCGGCGGGGCAGTGTTTTACACATTGCGTACTGCGAGTGCTGGCTTGCGCAGTGAGAAATTCAACAAACCGTTGCGCTGTTGTGTTGTGTGCGCTGTGTGGGGGACTTTTCCAACACTTGACACTTTGCATTCCGGGACGTGGACGCGTTCTGGGACTTGGTGTTATTGCCGACGGGGCAGTGTTATACACACTGCGTACTGCGAGTGCTGGCTTGCGCAGTGAGAAATTCAACAAACCGTTGCGCTGTTGTGTTGTGTGCGCTGTGTGGGGGACTTTTCCAACACTTGACACTTTGCATTCCTGGACGTGGACGCGTTCTGGGTCTTAGTGTTATGGTCGACGGGGCAGTGTTTTACACATTGCGTACTGCGGGGGTTGGCTCGCGCAGCGCTGTTGTGTGCTGTATGCTGGGGGGACTTGGACGCTTTCTGGCACTTAGTGTTATTGTCGGCGGGGCAGTGTTTTACACATTGCGTACTGCGAGTGCTGGCTTGCGCAGTGAGAAATTCAACAAACCGTTGCGCTGTTGTGTTGTGTGCGCTGTGTGGGGGACTTTTCCAACACTTGACACTTTGCATTCCGGGACGTGGACGCGTTCTGGGACTTGGTGTTATTGCCGACGGGGCAGTGTTATACACACTGCGTACTGCGAGTGCTGGCTTGCGCAGTGAGAAATTCAACAAACCGTTGCGCTGTTGTGTTGTGTGCGCTGTGTGGGGGACTTTTCCAACACTTGACACTTTGCATTCCTGGACGTGGACGCGTTCTGGGTCTTAGTGTTATGGTCGACGGGGCAGTGTTTTACACATTGCGTACTGCGGGGGTTGGCTCGCGCAGCGCTGTTGTGTGCTGTATGCTGGGGGGACTTGGACGCTTTCTGGCACTTAGTGTTATTGTCGGCGGGGCAGTGTTTTACACATTGCGTACTGCGGGTGCTGGTGTGCGGGTGTTGTGCACTTGAGACTTGTCATTCCAGGACATGGAATGATTTCACACACACGTACGATTGCATACTACCAGGCGCAAAGCGATTTAATGAAAAAAGAGAGAAGCCGCCAGCGCGGACAGCACTAAGCTACCACGGTGGGACTTCTCTCTTACGGAACACGACGCACCCGGGCAAGACTGCGCAAGCTACTGTGCCGCGCCGATGCTGATGGGGCAATGTTACACGTACTGCGCGCTGGGTCGCGCAGTGAGAAATTGAACAAACTGTTGCGCTGTTGTGTGCTGTATGCTGGGGGGACATGGACGCTTTCTGGGACTTAGTGTTATTGTCGGCGGGGCAGTGTTTTACACATTGCGTACTGCGGGTGCTGGTGTGCGGGTGTTGTGCACTTGAGACTTGTCATTCCAGGACATGGAATGGTTTCACACACATACGCGGTTGCATACTACCAGGCGCAGGATGAAATAAAAAAAAAGTAAAGTAATATCCAGCGAGGGGAATGGCTTCACACACGCACTTGGTGTTATAGCATTATCGTACTTATCGCCGATGCTGCGTACTGCGGGCGTTGGCTCGCGCAGACTGTTGTGTGCTGTGTTGTGCTGGGGGACAACACTTGACAGTTGTTATTCCCGGCCATGGGATGATTTCACACACACGCACGATTGCATACTACCAGGCGCAATGCGATTTAATGAAAAAAGAGAGAAGCAGCCAGCGCGGGCAGCACTAAGCTACCACGGTGGGACTTCTCTCTTACGGGACACGACGCACCCGCCCATCACATAGCGCATCGCAAGGGCAATACTGCACAAGCTACTGTGCCGCGCCGATGCTGATGGGGCATTGTTACACGTACTGCGTGCTGGGTCGCGCAGTGAGAAATTGAACAAACTGTTGTGCTGTGCTGTGCTGGGGGGGGGGACTTTGCCAAAACATGCTACTTTGCATTCCAGGACATGGTGCACAGCTTATACCGCTAGCAGAGACACCTCGTTCGATCGGGGCAACTTGGGACACCGTAATCAGTACCAGTGCCGGGTGTGGGTCGGATTCCGATGGGGGGTGATCCGGGAACATATTTCTTGGACTTAGAATATTGTTCGGACTTAGAATTTTTTCGACTTATGACCTCGTTTCTGGGACTTAGCCGTAGAACCAGATGTAATGCGTGTTGCATAGATTAAGGCGCAGGGGAATTTAATAAAAAAGAGAGAAGCCCCACACATTTAGGGGGGCTTCTCTCTTTTTTATTGGACGATACACAACACATAACATACATGACATAACACTGACCTAGAAGCAGTATTTACCACCGTATTTTATGACCCGCTTCCACCTCGCAGGTAGGGAATCTATGCCTCTGGCATAGAACGTAGGAGGCTTGCTATCGAAGAACTCTTTTAGGAATGCGCTCATCTCGTCCTTAGTCCTGAAGAGTTTATTCCTAAGCTTATTACTCAATGACCTGAATAAATGGTAGTCCGATGGACTGATGTCTGGTGAGTAAGGAGGATGGTTCAATATGTTAAATCCCAGGCTCCTCGCCTTATCTATCGTTTCATGTGCCCTATGGCACGGAGCGTTATCGTGTAGTAGGGGTACCGGCCTATGTTTACTCACTCCCAGTATACCAGCCACCTTTTCCAGCTGCTTCTGATATCGTTTACGGTTAACAGATACACCCTTGTCTAGCAATTCCCAGTGTATAATGCCTCGTCGATCCCAAAACACACAGAGCATGTTCCACTTGCGATTCATCCTGTCTTTGGCGATTGTCTTCGGCATGGCGCCTTTTACGATCCAATGTATGCCTCTGTGAGGCGCAAACATGGGTATCTTAGATTCATCACAAGTGACCAAATTATCGAGCATACCCTGGTCTCGTTCACTTTGTCTGAGTAGTCGTTGGGCTAGTTTCACCCGCTTTGCAAGGTTGACTGGGTCTAGCTTGTGTGGGTGGTATCCCATTCTTTTTGGCACATAGTTTAGTTTATGCAACGTTCGCATAACAGTCGCTGCCGAACAGTTGTATTTCTGGGCCATAGACCTCGTAGATTGCTGGCTGTTTTGTTTCACATCAGCAAGCAGTGTTGCTGTGTTATCGATTGCCTTCGGACGGCCTTTGCGTGGACGATCCGCGCAGTTCCTGTCGGTATCGAACCTTTTGTACCACATCGTAACCGTTCTACGAGTAACAGTTTGTCCATATGTGGAATTCAATGCCAAGAGGGTGTCCGACACTGAATCACCCATGTCGTAGTGGTGCAAGATGAACATTCTTGTTTCAGTTCTAGATAGTCTTATGGTTTGTATATCATATTGACTAGCATCTATCGGCTCTAGGACAACTCTGAGTTCTTTCAGAGAGTCTAATTGGATCGTCTGCTGTGTATCAAACGACTCTATGTCTACAGAAGGGGACTGGGGTAGTTGCATCACTCTGGATGACGATGCTAGTGGTTCCCATGATACTGATAAGGGTGGCGTTGCTAAGGGGTGGTCAGACCATTGCTGCTCACTATTCGATTCCACGTGTAGTGGGTCTTGTGTCATTTCGGATGACGATGGCGATGCTAAGGGGTGGTCAGACCATTGCTGCTCGCTCTTCGATTCTTCGTACAGTGGGTCTTGTGTCATTTCGGATGGCGATGACGGTGCTAATGGGTGGTCAGACCACTGCTGCTCGCTCTTCGATTCTTCATCCGGATTTATATCTATAACCGGAGAAGGGAATAGCGATGAGGACGAGGACGAGGACGAGGACGAGGACGAGGACGAGGACGAGGACGATGATGATGAGGACGATGATGACGATGAGGACGACGATGAGGACGACGATGCCACTGAGTTAACACAACAAGGACACTTCTTAGGGTGATGAATACGCTTCGATCTTCGCATTGGGTTGGTTTTGCTTTTCATGTGGTTCCCACGAGTCGCTAGGGAAAATATATGGTCGACTGTGGACTACCCTGCCATACCACAGCAAGGGCAACATTACTGTGAGGTTTGCCCCGGTACCCCACAGGGTCCGTTCGCGGCTTCATATTTGTATCGCCCCTTCCACCATTCAACTATCGGCACGGATCGTATACACACCTTAAGCTTTGGGGCCCGAGTGCCCCCTTCTCTGTCTGCATACGACCTAAGGTCCCACCGAGGTTGGTTACTCGATCTTTCCGAAGGTTGCTCGTATCCCAGTCGGTACCACGGGGAGGTAGAGATAGGAGTTGCTGAATCATAGGCTACCATCATAAATGGATCATCATAATGAGTTATATGTTCGCTGTATTCAGCCATTTACCGACCACTGTTTAATATATACATGTGGCCCCGAAAGCAGTGCATAAGTATTGATCCATCCTTTCCAAAACTTTTGCAACACACCAATAGCCACACCATAGGAATTTCCAAGGGCATCGCTATTGGGCTGTTTCAAAAGTTTATGATTTGCTCAGCATCTACTATCCTACACGCGAATGATATGTCCACCCATACCTATCATCGCTCACGCACCGTGTTACAGTCGAATACGACCCATCCACATGCCTATCTTATGTCTAGCATAAGGCATCTCAAGTGTTGAGAAAGTTCGTGCACCTCGAGGAAGGTTCTTTTGAAACAAATCAATAGAAGCCATCCTATGCGCGATCAGTGTGACTACCCGCACATATCATCGCTCACGCACCACGTTGCAGTCGAATGTGACCCATCCACATGCCTATCTTATGTCTAGCATAAGGCATCTCAAGTGTTGAGAAAGTTCGTGCACCTCGAGGAAGGTTCTTTTGAAACAAATCAATAGAAGCCATCCTATGCGCGATCAGTGTGACTACCCGCACATATCATCGCTCACGCACCGTGTTACAGTCGAATACGACCCATCCACATGCCTATCTTATGTCTAGCATAAGGCATCTCAAGTGTTGAGAAAGTTCGTGCACCTCGAGGAAGGTTCTTTTGAAACAAATCAATAGAAGCCATCCTATGCGCGATCAGTGTGACTACCCGCACATATCATCGCTCACGCACCACGTTGCAGTCGAATGTGACCCATCCACATGCCTATCTTATGTCTAGCATAAGGCATCTCAAGTGTTGAGAAAGTTCGTGCACCTCGAGGAAGGTTCTTTTGAAACAAATCAATAGAAGCCATCCTATGCGCGATCAGTGTGACTACCCGCACATATCATCGCTCACGCACCACGTTGCAGTCGAATGTGACCCATCCACATGCCTATCTTATGTCTAGCATAAGGCATCTCAAGTGTTGAGAAAGTTCGTGCACCTCGAGGAAGGTTCTTTTGAAACAAATCAATAGAAGCCATCCTATGCGCGATCAGTGTGACTACCCGCACATATCATCGCTCACGCACCGTGTTACAGTCGAATACGACCCATCCACATGCCTATCTTATGTCTAGCATAAGGCATCTCAAGTGTTGAGAAAGTTCGTGCACCTCGAGGAAGGTTCTTTTGAAACAAATCAATAGAAGCCATCCTATGCGCGATCAGTGTGACTACCCGCACATATCATCGCTCACGCACCACGTTGCAGTCGAATGTGACCCATCCACATGCCTATCTTATGTCTAGCATAAGGCATCTCAAGTGTTGAGAAAGTTCGTGCACCTCGAGGAAGGTTCTTTTGAAACAAATCAATAGAAGCCATCCTATGCGCGATCAGTGTGACTACCCGCACATATCATCGCTCACGCACCACGTTGCAGTCGAATGTGACCCATCCACATGCCTATCTTATGTCTAGCATAAGGCATCTCAAGTGTTGAGAAAGTTCGTGCACCTCGAGGAAGGTTCTTTTGAAACAAATCAATAGAAGCCATCCTATGCGCGATCAGTGTGACTACCCGCACATATCATCGCTCACGCACCGTGTTACAGTCGAATACGACCCATCCACATGCCTATCTTATGTCTAGCATAAGGCATCTCAAGTGTTGAGAAAGTTCGTGCACCTCGAGGAAGGTTCTTTTGAAACAAATCAATAGAAGCCATCCTATGCGCGATCAGTGTGACTACCCGCACATATCATCGCTCACGCACCACGTTGCAGTCGAATGTGACCCATCCACATGCCTA
Organism: Toxorhynchites rutilus septentrionalis; assembly: GCF_029784135.1. Lineage (NCBI taxonomy): Eukaryota > Metazoa > Arthropoda > Insecta > Diptera > Culicidae > Toxorhynchites > Toxorhynchites rutilus. The sequence goes on from NW_026599905.1 coordinate 85,569, forward strand.
TCTTATGTCTAGCATGTATATTAACTTCGCACAACATCACCACAACGTTCATCCTCGGTAAATTCGTTCCTCGTTCGCATACACGATAGCCATACACTAGCCAAAAGATTCCCATACACAATTACTAGCACGCATAAAAGCGTGAGAGGGGGTATTGTTCACATGTCCACGCTCGCTTATCACGAGGTAGCTGCACCACATTGATGTAAACGACCCAACACACACAGACGAGCGAGCGAGCGCACGCTTTTTTTCCCCTACTGCATACCTACAGCATACGCTGAGGAGGCATAACAATGGAGAAAAAAAACTCGGAGCGAGAGAGCGGTAACTACCCGTGTGGTGCTACTAGCTGCACTGATGCGATGCGTCTTACATGGGAGGTATTTCAATGTTCGACACACCGTACTGCACAGGGTTCGCATGGCACACGAGAAAGCCACAATCGCCTTATGCCCCTTCGACGTTCAACGCACGACACGACACCACACACTGGAGTACGTACGTCTCACCACGTAGTGAGGGTAGGGGTTCGACACACGAAACTCACTGGATTCGATACAAGCTCAAAAGGTTTACCCTCCCTGGTGCCGACCAGACTCACTGGATTCGATAGACGTTCGACCCTACCGACAGTAACTTGACCCCACCCGTACGGCATCGTACTACCGAACATCCATACAAGCTTCGCAAGTTATGCCTCAAACTTTTCACTCACCAACTTTCCCCACAATAGTGTAAACATGGTCATACCAACGTTGCCTCGGTATGGGTATATACCACACTGGGGACATCGTTATAGGAGTGCCTTGGATAGACTTGTACCGCTAGCCGAGACACCATGCTGGGTCGGGAAATGTTCACGCACCGCAATCGGTACCAGTGCCGGGTGTCGGTCATATTCCGATGGGGGGTAACCCTACTATTGAACTCGTACTTGTACTTGGGCCGTGCCTAAGGTGTTGGTTGTTTCAATAGTTGGTTACTTGTTTCAATAGTTGACATTTTTTCAATAGTTGAACTTTTTTCCAACAGTTTCAGTTTTCCCGTAGGTAAAGATGATGATGTGTGACCAATGTGTGAATGTGTTGTTTTTTTTTTTCAATAGTCATGTACGCGCCGTTGTCGATGTTATACACACTGCGTACTGCGGGTGAGAAATAAAACAAACTGTTGTGCTGTGCTGTGCTTGATGTTGGCTTGGTGTTATTGTATTATCGAATTGGACTTAATACCAGTGCCGGGCCGATGCACACACTGCGTACTGCGAGTGCTGGCTCGCGCAGTGACAAATTAAACAAACTGTTGCGCTGTTGTGTTGTGTGCGCTGTGTGGGGGAGACTTTTCATCACACTTGACACGCGCATTCTTACCCTCGATGTTGCCTTGGTGTTATTGTGTTATCGAATTGGACTTAATATCAGTGCCGGACTGTTGCGCTGTTGTGTTGTGTGCGCTGTGTGGGGGAGACTTTTCATCACACTTGACACGCGCATTCTTACCCTCGATGTTGCCTTGGTGTTATTGTGTTATCGAATTGGACTTAATATCAGTGCCGGACTGTTGCGCTGTTGTGGTGTGTGCGCTGTGTGGGGGACTTTTCCAACACTTGACACTTTGCATTCCGGGACGTGGACGCGTTCTGGGACTTGGTGTTATTGCCGACGGGGCAGTGTTATACACACTGCGTACTGCGAGTGCTGGCTTGCGCAGTGAGAAATTCAACAAACCGTTGCGCTGTTGTGTTGTGTGCGCTGTGTGGGGGACTTTTCCAACACTTGACACTTTGCATTCCTGGACGTGGACGCGTTCTGGGTCTTAGTGTTATGGTCGACGGGGCAGTGTTTTACACATTGCGTACTGCGGGGGTTGGCTCGCGCAGCGCTGTTGTGTGCTGTATGCTGGGGGGACTTGGACGCTTTCTGGCACTTAGTGTTATTGTCGGCGGGGCAGTGTTTTACACATTGCGTACTGCGAGTGCTGGCTTGCGCAGTGAGAAATTCAACAAACCGTTGCGCTGTTGTGTTGTGTGCGCTGTGTGGGGGACTTTTCCAACACTTGACACTTTGCATTCCGGGACGTGGACGCGTTCTGGGACTTGGTGTTATTGCCGACGGGGCAGTGTTATACACACTGCGTACTGCGAGTGCTGGCTTGCGCAGTGAGAAATTCAACAAACCGTTGCGCTGTTGTGTTGTGTGCGCTGTGTGGGGGACTTTTCCAACACTTGACACTTTGCATTCCTGGACGTGGACGCGTTCTGGGTCTTAGTGTTATGGTCGACGGGGCAGTGTTTTACACATTGCGTACTGCGGGGGTTGGCTCGCGCAGCGCTGTTGTGTGCTGTATGCTGGGGGGACTTGGACGCTTTCTGGCACTTAGTGTTATTGTCGGCGGGGCAGTGTTTTACACATTGCGTACTGCGAGTGCTGGCTTGCGCAGTGAGAAATTCAACAAACCGTTGCGCTGTTGTGTTGTGTGCGCTGTGTGGGGGACTTTTCCAACACTTGACACTTTGCATTCCGGGACGTGGACGCGTTCTGGGACTTGGTGTTATTGCCGACGGGGCAGTGTTATACACACTGCGTACTGCGAGTGCTGGCTTGCGCAGTGAGAAATTCAACAAACCGTTGCGCTGTTGTGTTGTGTGCGCTGTGTGGGGGACTTTTCCAACACTTGACACTTTGCATTCCTGGACGTGGACGCGTTCTGGGTCTTAGTGTTATGGTCGACGGGGCAGTGTTTTACACATTGCGTACTGCGGGGGTTGGCTCGCGCAGCGCTGTTGTGTGCTGTATGCTGGGGGGACTTGGACGCTTTCTGGCACTTAGTGTTATTGTCGGCGGGGCAGTGTTTTACACATTGCGTACTGCGGGTGCTGGTGTGCGGGTGTTGTGCACTTGAGACTTGTCATTCCAGGACATGGAATGATTTCACACACACGTACGATTGCATACTACCAGGCGCAAAGCGATTTAATGAAAAAAGAGAGAAGCCGCCAGCGCGGACAGCACTAAGCTACCACGGTGGGACTTCTCTCTTACGGAACACGACGCACCCGGGCAAGACTGCGCAAGCTACTGTGCCGCGCCGATGCTGATGGGGCAATGTTACACGTACTGCGCGCTGGGTCGCGCAGTGAGAAATTGAACAAACTGTTGCGCTGTTGTGTGCTGTATGCTGGGGGGACATGGACGCTTTCTGGGACTTAGTGTTATTGTCGGCGGGGCAGTGTTTTACACATTGCGTACTGCGGGTGCTGGTGTGCGGGTGTTGTGCACTTGAGACTTGTCATTCCAGGACATGGAATGGTTTCACACACATACGCGGTTGCATACTACCAGGCGCAGGATGAAATAAAAAAAAAGTAAAGTAATATCCAGCGAGGGGAATGGCTTCACACACGCACTTGGTGTTATAGCATTATCGTACTTATCGCCGATGCTGCGTACTGCGGGCGTTGGCTCGCGCAGACTGTTGTGTGCTGTGTTGTGCTGGGGGACAACACTTGACAGTTGTTATTCCCGGCCATGGGATGATTTCACACACACGCACGATTGCATACTACCAGGCGCAATGCGATTTAATGAAAAAAGAGAGAAGCAGCCAGCGCGGGCAGCACTAAGCTACCACGGTGGGACTTCTCTCTTACGGGACACGACGCACCCGCCCATCACATAGCGCATCGCAAGGGCAATACTGCACAAGCTACTGTGCCGCGCCGATGCTGATGGGGCATTGTTACACGTACTGCGTGCTGGGTCGCGCAGTGAGAAATTGAACAAACTGTTGTGCTGTGCTGTGCTGGGGGGGGGGACTTTGCCAAAACATGCTACTTTGCATTCCAGGACATGGTGCACAGCTTATACCGCTAGCAGAGACACCTCGTTCGATCGGGGCAACTTGGGACACCGTAATCAGTACCAGTGCCGGGTGTGGGTCGGATTCCGATGGGGGGTGATCCGGGAACATATTTCTTGGACTTAGAATATTGTTCGGACTTAGAATTTTTTCGACTTATGACCTCGTTTCTGGGACTTAGCCGTAGAACCAGATGTAATGCGTGTTGCATAGATTAAGGCGCAGGGGAATTTAATAAAAAAGAGAGAAGCCCCACACATTTAGGGGGGCTTCTCTCTTTTTTATTGGACGATACACAACACATAACATACATGACATAACACTGACCTAGAAGCAGTATTTACCACCGTATTTTATGACCCGCTTCCACCTCGCAGGTAGGGAATCTATGCCTCTGGCATAGAACGTAGGAGGCTTGCTATCGAAGAACTCTTTTAGGAATGCGCTCATCTCGTCCTTAGTCCTGAAGAGTTTATTCCTAAGCTTATTACTCAATGACCTGAATAAATGGTAGTCCGATGGACTGATGTCTGGTGAGTAAGGAGGATGGTTCAATATGTTAAATCCCAGGCTCCTCGCCTTATCTATCGTTTCATGTGCCCTATGGCACGGAGCGTTATCGTGTAGTAGGGGTACCGGCCTATGTTTACTCACTCCCAGTATACCAGCCACCTTTTCCAGCTGCTTCTGATATCGTTTACGGTTAACAGATACACCCTTGTCTAGCAATTCCCAGTGTATAATGCCTCGTCGATCCCAAAACACACAGAGCATGTTCCACTTGCGATTCATCCTGTCTTTGGCGATTGTCTTCGGCATGGCGCCTTTTACGATCCAATGTATGCCTCTGTGAGGCGCAAACATGGGTATCTTAGATTCATCACAAGTGACCAAATTATCGAGCATACCCTGGTCTCGTTCACTTTGTCTGAGTAGTCGTTGGGCTAGTTTCACCCGCTTTGCAAGGTTGACTGGGTCTAGCTTGTGTGGGTGGTATCCCATTCTTTTTGGCACATAGTTTAGTTTATGCAACGTTCGCATAACAGTCGCTGCCGAACAGTTGTATTTCTGGGCCATAGACCTCGTAGATTGCTGGCTGTTTTGTTTCACATCAGCAAGCAGTGTTGCTGTGTTATCGATTGCCTTCGGACGGCCTTTGCGTGGACGATCCGCGCAGTTCCTGTCGGTATCGAACCTTTTGTACCACATCGTAACCGTTCTACGAGTAACAGTTTGTCCATATGTGGAATTCAATGCCAAGAGGGTGTCCGACACTGAATCACCCATGTCGTAGTGGTGCAAGATGAACATTCTTGTTTCAGTTCTAGATAGTCTTATGGTTTGTATATCATATTGACTAGCATCTATCGGCTCTAGGACAACTCTGAGTTCTTTCAGAGAGTCTAATTGGATCGTCTGCTGTGTATCAAACGACTCTATGTCTACAGAAGGGGACTGGGGTAGTTGCATCACTCTGGATGACGATGCTAGTGGTTCCCATGATACTGATAAGGGTGGCGTTGCTAAGGGGTGGTCAGACCATTGCTGCTCACTATTCGATTCCACGTGTAGTGGGTCTTGTGTCATTTCGGATGACGATGGCGATGCTAAGGGGTGGTCAGACCATTGCTGCTCGCTCTTCGATTCTTCGTACAGTGGGTCTTGTGTCATTTCGGATGGCGATGACGGTGCTAATGGGTGGTCAGACCACTGCTGCTCGCTCTTCGATTCTTCATCCGGATTTATATCTATAACCGGAGAAGGGAATAGCGATGAGGACGAGGACGAGGACGAGGACGAGGACGAGGACGAGGACGAGGACGATGATGATGAGGACGATGATGACGATGAGGACGACGATGAGGACGACGATGCCACTGAGTTAACACAACAAGGACACTTCTTAGGGTGATGAATACGCTTCGATCTTCGCATTGGGTTGGTTTTGCTTTTCATGTGGTTCCCACGAGTCGCTAGGGAAAATATATGGTCGACTGTGGACTACCCTGCCATACCACAGCAAGGGCAACATTACTGTGAGGTTTGCCCCGGTACCCCACAGGGTCCGTTCGCGGCTTCATATTTGTATCGCCCCTTCCACCATTCAACTATCGGCACGGATCGTATACACACCTTAAGCTTTGGGGCCCGAGTGCCCCCTTCTCTGTCTGCATACGACCTAAGGTCCCACCGAGGTTGGTTACTCGATCTTTCCGAAGGTTGCTCGTATCCCAGTCGGTACCACGGGGAGGTAGAGATAGGAGTTGCTGAATCATAGGCTACCATCATAAATGGATCATCATAATGAGTTATATGTTCGCTGTATTCAGCCATTTACCGACCACTGTTTAATATATACATGTGGCCCCGAAAGCAGTGCATAAGTATTGATCCATCCTTTCCAAAACTTTTGCAACACACCAATATATTTACGATCGTTTCAACACGCGATTTGACCAAAGTCATAGATAATCTTTGAAAATTTTATGTTTGATAATGGATACCGGTTATTGATACTACACTGAGAGAAATAATTGGTAAATATAACGAATTTTTTGGTAAATACTACCAATCTATAGTAATTTTCGACCGTACTAATAAACACATATGTCAAGCAGAACCATGATTCGGAAGCCCAATATCGGCTACATTTTCTCGCCGAAAATGCAAGTATCAGAATTATATCCTTATTATACCTCCGTATTGCCTTATGGGAACAATGAAAATGGTAAATACGCGCTTTTCTCACCAGTTTTCAGATATGACAATATCCAAGCTTACTAATGTTATCGAGTAAAATATACTAATCTCTGGTAGGGATGCGGGTTTGTTGACAATATGTACAAAAAATTTGTACATTCTACTAATTTTGCATTACCAAATGTATTTAGTAGTTTTCGACCGAGGATTTTTCTAAGGGTATGGATAATTGGCGATCTAATGTACAAATCTACACCTAGGCGGCGCTGCGGTGAAAGTGATGATGGTTTTAAATTTTGCCGTGTGAGCTTATGGAAGGTTTGTATTTCTTT
>NW_026599906.1:0-16183 GCF_029784135.1 Toxorhynchites rutilus septentrionalis
TATTTATATTTTTGAATCTACTCGGTTGAGATATTAAAGTCCAACTGAACTAGATGGTCGGGCAGTTCTCCTCAACAACTCTGTTTTCAAAAAAAGTGATGCCATAATCTCTATTGGTTTTCGCCTTCACTACAATTGCGCCCACTCACGGGCGAAAAATGCTTTGAAATGTTTCAGATTTATCGTTTTCCTGAACAATATCAATATATCAATTGTGGGTGGGACGAAGTTCGCCGGGGCAGCTAGTTTGCTAATAAAAACAAATTCTGTTTCAAATGTTGGACATTTTCGGATATCTTATATTGTCAGTCTCCTCCCTCCCAAAAATTTCCACGTGCTATGTTCGACCGTAACACCCACTCTTCTCCACCCATGAAAAACCATAGAATCCCCCCCCCTGCCTACTGGGCGGTGCCTACACTCTCTAGTAATGATGTTTCTCCCGCTTCTGATGATGAAGCATTTATTTATGAATAAGTTATCTCAGAAGTTCAGTTCAATAAGTGCGCACTTTTGTCTCGCACGGTACGCACCTTGGTCCACACTATGGGGCATACATACATATTTTAATATTTTTTGTATTAAAATATGTATTTGTCCAATTATTTCAAGAGTTATTGGACGACAACAGTTAGGTGCGCATCTTTGCCCCGCATTACTCTAATGGACGGTTCATTATCTACCCATCGTGAACTCAAACCAACGAACCTAGGCAGTTATCAGGTATGCTAGAAAGGTCCTTATGTTAGTATTGGTAACAGCGTGCAAAATAACGAACACACACTGCACGCTTTTTATACGTGTGAGTAATTTTCGTGTACGATACAAAAAAAAAACTAGCTCACGTGTAGCGTTTGTCAAACCACGTTGAACTCAAACATCGATGCATGCAAACGTGATACATGGGAGAGAGAGGAACGAATTCGTTTTGGGGGAAGTCACTTCAAAATGCAATGAAGACAATTTGACTGGGAAGAATGAAATGATATAGTCGAGTCGGTAGAGGGAGATAGCGATTAAACGCCCGACTGACTGTTCAGTCGTTTTGGCGGAGAAACTGCGTGAAGCAGCCGGGTGCTATGATAGATACTGAGATCGCTAGGCAATCTGGCAAGCAGATCTGTCAGTGGGGAAACCAATCCGGAAGAAAACAAAGGCAAATTGTCAGTGGGGAACTCGATATGTTGGCTTCTGTCTGCTCAATAGGGGTACAATTTGCAGGTCACCTACGCGGCGTGAAGAAGCCAAAAGTCATTACCAACTGAATACGGATATAGTCAGTCAGATAGTCAGCTATCCTCAGTTGACTATGACTATGCAGAGTCTTGACCAGCACCATCTCTGACCTAGACGAGGTACGTATCACACAACCCACATGAAGCGTGTTGCTCCGAGGTATCATATTCTGTTTCAATCTGTCTCCACACCTACCGCGTTAGCTAGCGAATCCGATTAACTCATTATCAAATCAGCACTTAAATTACAGTGTTGTATTGAAAATCACGATAATTGGATCTTATTTTCACTCAATAAACGTGCTTAATTGGTTGGCTTGCCACACACACGCGCTCCAGACGCCTGCTTACCGACTGCTAGTTAACAAGGACTCGCCTTTCAGTGCGTCGTCAAAATCATCATCATCATCATCATCATTACCATCACCGAAATGATTATTATTTTTATTATTTTATAATAACAATAATCATTATGATCATCAGTCCCATAAAACGTCATTATGCACTTAACACATATTTACTGCTGGCAGTGCACTGCTCTAGCAGCCGATATCGATTCCCTGGAAAGCGACAATATCGCCGACTAAATCAGCTCTCATCCCCAAGTCCCAAGCAGAACGGATCTCGGATCTCGTGGAAATGAGAAGCATCGATTAAATATTCTGATAAAGGCCATAAATCAATCCGATCGCGCTGGGCATGAAGTTCCCCACCTATTCTATTTTGATGCGAAAACCTTCAATCTTTAATGAAAAATTTGGATCGTTCTCCGCGCATCCCAGATCGATGGTTCAGATTGATTGATTGATACCGGACCCGCGGTTCCCTTGGACGAATCTGTCTAACGAAGAATTCGTCTCTTAATATAGTGTTTTTCGTCTCAAAAATCAATATATTTTGTTGATTGGCATCGTAAATCAAAAGTTGACAGATTCCATGATTGCATTCCACACGGGGCGGTGTTTTCGCAAATGCTCGAGTGCCAGCATATGACTACTGTCTTTCTTGGAATTCGCGACTCGTAACTACTCGGCCGAAGGAGGTATTAGAAAATCCTAGCACAACCCCGTGCTCGACGATTCTGAGAAACGCTCACACAAACGGCAAATAGATATTAGCATCAACAACTGGAGACTGCCACCGAAACCGGTCTTACGAGGGAGATCGAAGAGAAAATTGCTGAATATAATTACTGCGATTGGTTGCACGAACCGGTAGCAGCTACCAGTCAATACTGAATCGAACTGTCTTTAGGTGTAGGATTACAAAATGGGGGTTCCTTTCACCCACCGGTTGTCGTTATGACCTGCTACAGTAGTCCAGTGGTAAGATCTACCGCTTCTCAATTGCGATGGACGTTTATTGAAAAAAAGTTAACAATGCTACGAATGTTGTTTTCCAAGCTATTGGTTGTACCTATTTCGGCAGAATTTGAAGAAACGATTCTGTCAAATCTTAACAAAGGATGAGTTTTACGGTACTCATAACGTAAAAACATCTCTCTACTATCAAGGCTTCTGAGTTCAGAAGAGCAAAGAAAGCAATATATGGTACAGACCAAGGTTCCACATAGATGGCTAACAATTTTCGTAGTATAAAATGCATATCCACTAACCCCATTGACTACTGAAAATGGGTCGCAGCTGTCGTTTCGTGGAAGCAACTTCATTTTCCGCTGATTTAATTTAATTAAGCATATTATATGCAATGAAAAAGACGTATTATGATTGTTATGCAATTAGATTGGGAGGCTGTCGGTAATAGCCCTCTGGGGACGATAGCAGCAGAGGCGCGTGCCGCTGTGCAAACGGAGTTATTTTCGATCGGCTTTCATTCGCAACACGATGGGCGGAAAATTGCGATGTAAATGTGTGTATCGTAATTTTGTACCAAATGCGAGTCTGTTTTGCGTTCCCATGAGCCAACGGTTCCCAGTTGATAGAGATAACTAGTTACGATATGATTGGTTGCCTCAAATTGTGCGATTTATTCAGTCACTCGTGTCTAGTTGTCATTGCTGATATCGTTTTTACATTATCATTGCATCGTTGGCAAATCGTATCTTCTTCGGGAAGACTATGTATTTGTTTTTTGGCTTAGGGAAACGGGTGCCATTCACCGGTCTACATTTTCATTTATGACTTCCTCTCCTGGTGTTCCACGTAATACCAGCAGACTGACCCCTGCACCGACGGATCTCTAATTTATCCTTATCGTGTTATATCCTTATAAACATCCATTTAGGTCCTTAAATTCACTTCTTTTGTTGATGACTGTTTTCATCATCGAGATAAGAGAGGCCAATTTGTCTTGAGTCTCATACCAGAGCCTGAGTAGAGTGCCACTTGATCACAGAATGGATAAAGGAATTGGAATTGAAATAAAGCTGACTCTATCGGTGAGGTTCTTATTTTGCTGAAAACTTTTTTTTATCAGATAAAAAACTTTTCACGACGTTTAGCTTGATGGCTTATGAAAGTTTGGAAATGCCTTCTCTTCCAATTGATGTTGCCGTTAAAATTAATATTAAAGTTTATATTGATACTTTGAAGTACCGAATGATTTCCTGGTCGAACGCCAAGACTAACAGGTAACGTAAGTTTTGATCGAAAAATTTATGTCCACCAAGAAGTCCGGATTTCAAACCTCTGGATTATTATATTAGGCTGTCAAAAAAGTCCTGCGGTATTTCCGCGAGGTGTCGTTGTAAGCGCGTAGTTCTAGTTGTATTCATTGTATCGAGTCATACTATAGCTTGTTGAAAAGGTATTAATATAGTCCTTGACAGTGTTTTGTTTGGTTAAGTTTTTCGTGAGTTATAGTGTCGCAAATATGGAGCAAAATAAAGAGAAAATCCGACATATTTTACAGTACTACTATGACAAAGGCAAAAATGCATCTCAAGCTGCCAATAAAATTTGTGCAGTTTATGGACCCGATACAGTTTCCATTTCCACCGCACAACGATGGTTTCAACGTTTTCGTTCTGGTGTAGAGGTCGTCGAAGATGCGCCACGCTCCGGAAGGCCTGTGGTCGAAAATTGCGACAAAATCGCTGAATTAGCCGAGAAAGACCGGCATAGTAGCAGCCGTATCATCGGCCAAGAGCTGGGGATAAGTCATCAAACCGTTATTAACCATTTGAAGAAGCTTGGATTCACAAAGAAGCTCGATGTATGGGTGCCACACACGTTGACGCAAAAAAACATCTTTGACCGTATCGACGCATGTGAATCGCTGCTGAATCGCAACAAAATCGACCCGTTTCTGAAGCGGATGGTGACTGGCGATGAAAAGTGGGTCACTTACGACAACGTGAAGCGCAAACGGTCGTGGTCGAAGCCCGCTGAAGCGGCTCAGATGATGGCCAAGCCCTCATTAACGGCCAGGAAGGTTCTGCTGTGTGTTTGGTGGGATTGTCAAGGAATAATCTATTATGAGCTGCTTCCCTATGGCCAAACGCTCAATTCGGACCTGTACTGCCAACAACTGGACCGCTTGAAGGTAGCACTCATGAAGAAGAGGCCATCTTTGATAAACAGAGGCCGCATTGTCTTCCATCAGGACAACGCCAGGCCACACACTTCTTTGGTGACGCGCCAGAAGCTCCGGGAGCTCGGATGGGAGGTTATTTTACATCCGCCGTATAGTCCGGACCTTGCACCAAGTGACTACCACCTGTTTTTGTCTTAACTTAAAACAGATGATTGTAACTTAAAATTGACTTAAAACAGATGATTGTAACTAATTTTATGAACAAATGAAAATTCAAAAAAAATACCGCAGGACTTTTTTGAAAGCCTAATATTCGAGCACATGTTGACGCACATGCCTGTAAAATATGTCGCTCCAGTATCAATGCCTTGAATTAAACTATACAATGGAAATGACAGTCAATGTTTACGTTCGCAAGGTATGTTCTATGTTCAGAAATCGATAAGCGATAGGTAGTCCACTTTTTATCAACACAAGTCAGTGAATGTTCAAATTTGTTGTGTACCGTATCGGGTAGGGTACAGTTTTTAAAATTTTGGATAAGATACGCTACCATCTGTAACTACGATTGGCTGCAGTGTCGACATCTGGTATCAATATTCATTCAGGGAAGCAGAATAATCTCCCATCGAATTAGCAGACCCGATGGCAGTTTTGAATTATAATATTTGAATTGAAATTTTTCACTTAATTTGATTGTTTAAAAATTAAAATTTTATTTTTTTCATTTTTTTTAAACTTTAAAACATGTGGTACAGAACTCTACTCGACCTTTTTGGTATAAATTGCCTGATGTTTCACCAAAAAAAACATCATTATAATATAACATTTTTCCAGACACAATTTTCGTGAAGATTTGCAAACTTGCAAATATAGCTCGGTAGGTATTTTAAATATATCCGAATGATGTTTAAAAATGAAATCACAACCTTCAGTGCTGTGTCCTTTGTCCCATTACAGAGACACGCATGGTCTGTGATATCGTGCGCGAGTACAGGAGGGTGATAAATAAATTTTTTATCCGGATTGTTAGTCATATTTATTTGATTTTTACCGTCCAGTTGTTCGACCATGACTTGTACTGAGCCAAAAAAATATTACTAGGAACAATTAAAACAATGTTTCCTTAAGACAAATTAAGAATGCTGAGAACGATTATACATCCAATATAAGGTTCGAAATAGCAAAAAATAAAATAAATAAAAAATCGATTTATTTCTATTTTTCCAAAGATAGACTAACACATTCTTTTGCCAACTACTTCATTAGCAAATCCAATAAGCCTTATCAGCCCGCTTTCAATTAGTTGCTATAACGTTGCTGTAGGATCTTTCATAAAAATGAAACACAAATTTCTGCATAACTCGAGCACTAATCAAGTAAATGGAACCAAATTTGGCATGTGATAAACGGTGTAATAAACGTCGGTATTACTAGCGTCATTTTTAATTAGTAGTACTTAGTTGAGATTTCTATGCCGGATAAAATGTATTCTGGAGTGGCTGAACCAAATTTGGAATACGGAAGTTTTAGGGAACAATAAATGTTTCTATGGTGGTTCGACACATTTTCCCCTTGCTCTATACAAATGCCATACAAATGAATTACAAACTTCCACATCACTCGAGGAACTAATCAAGCAAATGGAGCCAAATTTGGTATATCAGGGTCAGTCAAGGGGAGAATTTTCTCAGAAGGCCTGGTTTAGATAGCTTCCCATATACACGAATGAACAGTCAGAAGTGCAGCGAACTACTTCAGAATCATCTACTGCTACTGCATCAAAAACAATGTGATAATTGGGTAATTTGGCATCAATTCAAAAAATCTGGAAGGTCATGGCATGGTTCAATGAATATTGGCTTCAGATTTTGGACTGGTCAGCTTGTTTACCAAATCAAAACCCTATCAGGAACTTACGAGGAGTGATCGGACGAATAGTAGATGCAGCTTACAAGCAGTATGAGTGATTTGAAGAGCTTAAACGAGCAGTATCCTCTGCGTAGAACGAGATACCCACTATAACATGGCGCAGCTTGGTCGTAACCACCCCGAATGGGTTATTTGAACTGATTGAGAACTAAATATGACCTACTAATTAAAAACTTATCGTAATTTATGCTAAACTAGCTGACCCGGCAAACTTCGTCCCCCCCAACATTTGTTTTTTGTTATCAATACCTTCAAACATTCACGTTCTATTACTATGAGCATGTTCATGGGTCCAATCGCAGAACTGTTCATTGATTGATCTTCTAATTGACCCCGTTGAATTTACCTTTTACTATAAAATACCTAGTATTTCTAACAAAACTCATCATTATAATATCAAATTATTTTCAGACACAATTCTCGTTCAAGATTTTTCAACCACTTGCAAATAACATATTTTTCCGTTACATGAAATAAATGTTTTATACAGAAAATATGATAGAATAAAGACAGCCCTAAATCGAAAAATTCCTTCCTCGAGTTCTGCTCTTATCAACACATTTGACGATACTTTTTTATTGGTATAGATAGAAGAAGATATAGTAGTGCGTTTCATCACATTAAAATCCATTTCCAGTTTCGAACAAAGATGAATTTCGCTACCATAGAAACCATAGAAACATTTTTTGTACCCTAAAACCTCAATATGCCTAATTTGGTTTCATTTGCTTGATTAATTCTCGAATAATGTAGAAATTTGTGTTTCATTTGTTTGGCAAACCCACGCCCCCCCTTTGAGAGGGGGTGCGGCGTCTAACCACCATAGAAACATTTATTGCACCCTAAAACCTTCACATGCCAAATTTGGTTTCATTTGCTCGATTAATTCTCGAGCAATGCCGAAATTTGTGTTTCATTTGTATAGCAGCACCCCCCTTAGAGAGGGAGTGACTAAAACCTCAATATGCCTAATTTGGTTTAATTTGCTTGATTAATTCTCGTGTAATGAAGAAATTTGTGTTTCATTTGTATGGCAGCCCCCCCCCCCATCTATTGCACCCTAAAACCTCCACATGACAAGTTTCATTTGCTTGATTAATTCCCGAGTAATGCAGAAATTTGTGTTTCATTTGTACGGCAGCGCACCACGCCGGTGCTAATATGCCGGTCTTTCTCGGCTAATTCAGCGATTTTGTCGCAATTTTCGACGACAGGCCTTCCGGAGCGTGGCGCATCTTCGACGACCTCTACACCAGAACGAAAACGTTGAAACCATCGTTGTGCGGTGGAAATGGAAACTGTATCGGGTCCATAAACTGCACAAATTTTATTGGCACCTTGAGATGCATTTTTGCCTTTGTCATAGTAGTACTGTAAAATATGTCAGATTTTCTCTTTATTTTGCTCCATATTTGCGACACTATAACTCACGATCGACTTAACCAAACAAAACACTGTCAAGGACTATATTATAGCGCCTTTTATAATATTTTATTTTATTAAATACCTTTCCAACAAGCTATAGTATGACTCGATACAATGAATACAACTAGAACTACGCGCTTACAACGACACCTCGCGGAAATACCGCAGGACTTTTTTGACAGCCTAATATATAGATAGATGGATAGATTGGCGTTAGTTTTGTAAAGAAGTGAGAGTTCTCTCATCTGATTCTATAGTTATGAAACACTGGAATTTTAGTTTTACAAATGTTTCACGCTGAACACAACAATAAAGTTCAAATGGCCAGTCTTATAAATGAACACAGTTATTGTACTCTACACTATATACTTCAATTCAACCGACTTCCTACGGTAATCTCACTATCTGCTGCATATGCGTTCTCCAAATCCGGTTATGGTGCTTTGTCAATATAGTGTAATGTACTCCCGATGTACTTCCGGTGCCAAATCAAATTCTCAACAATGAAGCCTTTAGCTTGACTTTAGAGCATGTCCATTGAACCGGTACGTATAATTTTATTGAAACTCGTTTTCTCACCCATCTTAACCATCTTGCGATGTTATATGCAGTCACTCGAGAAATGCATGGGCTGCAGCAAAAGAGCAGCGCTCACGGCCCAGAATGATGCACACGTTCTATTTTTGCGGGTGAGAGCAAATTTATGAATATGCAAATTTCATGACACGGATGAAAAATAACTCTTTTTCGCTACATTCGATCCCACCTTGGCATGTAGCAGAATGTTCTCAGCGTTTGCGTTTGCTCGAGAGTTCAGTCCGATGCATAAATCAATGAGATTTTTACCTCCTTCGCGTTATCATTTTTCATTGTTGGCTTGGGTTGGACCATGAGTGAGAGGGTTTTTCTCTGAGGAACCCTTTTTGCATATACTTTCCACACACACACCGATTGGCCGTTTCAATAAATCACATCTCGGGAAAAATTGCACACAGGAAACGGCGAGTTTGTGATAGATTTATGTCTTCCAGTGCATCAAACAGACCCATTGTACGCGGGCCGAAGAAAATGCAAACGAAATCGGTCAGAATAGTTTGGCCATCAGACAACGCCATAATTACACAACAGTGGGCCGCAAGCTATTGATTAGCGAATCGATATGTTTTCAAGTTTAGTCACAAATGTCTCCGTAATGAAGCAATTAGTGGCCTTTTTCTGCTCCAAATGTGTAGCCAGAGCCGGGCTAAATTCTATACAATTTCGATGATATCCGACACAAGCACCGGAATTAGCGGCTGGTTGATATTTAAAAATTGATTGCAATTATGTTGGCAACAAATGAAACGGTTCACCCTCGGATCCAAAGCGTTTCCCAGTGGGGTTAACAGTGATATGTTTTGACAGTAATGACTGTTGACGAGTCGATGCTAATTCTTACCTTTGCTGGGCTCACTCGAAACCACAAAGGGTTAACGGTGGCGTGGGAACTTTCTTCTGCGAAATTGGAAAACAATTGTTTATCAATGGTTGATGAGGATGGATGATGTGTCCTTCGAAGAGTCATTTAAAAAATGATTTTTTTTTCAATTACTAACCTAGGATATTATTTACTGTGTGAATTGATCCGGCGAATGTTTTGTTTTTCATTAAGCTATTTGATCTGTAATAATAGTTATTATGAGTTGCCGGGATGGAAACAAAATCATGTATATACGTGTACAATTTACTGCACAAAAACGTCGTAACACAGATCGCGATGTGAATGGGGCGAAAATCCATTTGTTCCAGTGGAAACCTTGCCCTGGGTGATTCCAGTGTTCCGAGGATGTGGAAATAGGAGGAATTAAACACATATAGCCGTCGGATAAAAATAATTCTTCAGCGTAACACTGGAAGTATTTGTAAATTAAATGTTAATTCGCAAATTATACCAACGGCGCAATCTCTTTTCACCGTCACGATGATTATTATTATTATCATTAAACATATCGGATAGCACAGGCTATACGGTCGGTCCGCCGTCAACCCCTAACATGTTGGCCATGTTGGGCAGCCAACGCGAATGTAGACTGAGTCCGCACAGTAGCAAATAAACGCATCAACTCAGTCACGGCGGACGGGTATTTATAAAACGTCAAACCCGACCGGATTTTGCATATATGTGTGCCTTCTGTTTGCCAATATACATAACATGTCGATAAAGATGGATGACCGCTAGTCGATGCACCCGGGAGAAGAGCCCAGGCGAGTCTTGCTTGTTGGTTGTGTTTATTTTTTATGTTCGTCTTATTTCTTCATATAATGCAATTATTCACCTTTTTAAATAGCTTTGCATGTAAATTAGTGAGCCCGAGTCAGAACTGCTAAGCTAAGCTCGGTTGGTTGGTTGGCAATATATGGTGGGTAGGCGACAGTCTGCTGCTTGCTGACTCCACCGTGGACTGGACATCTCGTGAAGTCGGGTCAGGTGTGTCCGCCACCCGAGGGTCCACCGATGGCTGATGAGATCGTATCACGATGCAATTGCTTACCCGTACATGACAAGCCAGTCGTTTGTTATCCATCCCATAATTGATTGAGATGGAGATGATGCAGCCGCTCAATTTTACGTCGTCACACGGTTCGAAATGAAACAGAAAGTTTGCCACATTCGTGGTTCAGCTGGGTGTGCGACTTGATTGAGACGTCAAATTACGAAAAAAAAGAGTCACTGGTGCTCTATTAACACTTCAAGTATTGAGTGATCGTTGTGAATTGCATTATTAAGCTGTGATAACAAAGACTCAATAGCGGTTTGCACAACCTAGGGAAGTTTTCCATTGGGGATTATTCCTATTTCCAAGTATATTAGATTTTTTCCTAGATTCGATATATGTTTCATTCCTAGTTTTATATGTAGTTCATTGTGTAAAATCTTTTTTTTATCACTGGAATTTCAATAAGTAACCAGCTTCTTTAAATATGATCTCGCCGCTATCTCTGTACTTTGCGACATACTTTTTTTGCGTTCCATCTATTTTTGTTCAATTTCCGAAGATTGATCAAAAAGTATAATATGGTATGAGGTATAATGCAATGTATTAGATTAAATATGGTTCTACAGTATTAGCGTCAGTGAATATGGTCCTAGAAAAGAACATGCTGAAAATTATTCAAAACAAATTGTAATTCAAAACTAAAAATGTAATTTTTCGATGATCAGCAGAGCAATGAAGCTTAGTTAATCGTGTAAACCCGTAGAACGCGAGTCTCCGCAAAAATATTTACAGAATAATCTGTATTCATACAGATTTTTATTACCTTTTAAAACCAACAATTTGTAATTACAGATGACAGATTTTTTGGATTTGGATTTGGATTTCGGAATATATCGGGAATACAAATCGAAAAACTCCATGGAAATCATCCCTGTTGAGAGCTTAATCTATAAATATATATATATATATATATATAAATGGAGTGATGTCTGTCTGTCTTTCTGTCTATCTGTCTTCCTGTCTTTCTGTCTTTCTGTCTTTCTGGCTTTCTGTCTTTCTGGCTTTCTGTCTTTCTGTCTTTCTGTCTTTCTGTCTTTCTGGCTTTCTGTCTTTCTGTCTTTCTGTCTTTCTGTCTTTCTGTCTTTCTGTCTTTCTGTCTTTCTGTCTTTCTGTCTTTCTGTCTTTCTGTCTTTCTGTCTTTCTGTCTTTCTGTCTTTCTGTCTTTTTGTCTTTCTGTCTTTCTGTCTTTCTGTCTTTGTGTCTTTGTGTCTTTGTGTCTTTCTGTCTTTCTGTCTTTCTGTCTTTCTGTCTTTCTGTCTTTCTGTCTTTCTGTCTTTCTGTCTTTCTGTCTTTCTGTCTTTCTGTCTTTCTGTCTTTCTGTCTTTCTGTCTTTCTGTCTTTCTGTCTTTCTGTCTTTCTGTCTTTTTGTCTTTCTGTCTTTCTGTCTTTCTGTCTTTCTGTCTTTCTGTCTTTGTGTCTTTGTGTCTTTGTGTCTTTGTGTCTTTGTGTCTTTGTGTCTTTCTGTCTTTCTGTCTTTCTGTCTTTCTGTCTTTCTGTCTTTCTGTCTTTCTGTCTTTCTGTCTTTCTGTCTTTCTGTCTTTCTGTCTTTCTGTCTTTCTGTCTTTCTGTCTTTCTGTCTTTCTGTCTTTCTGTCTTTCTGTCTTTCTGTCTTTCTGTCTTTCTGTCTTTCTGTCTTTCTGTCTTTCTGTCTTTCTGTCTTTCTGTCTTTCTGTCTTTCTGTCTTTCTGTCTTTCTGTCTTTCTGTCTTTCTGTCTTTCTGTCTTTCTGTCTTTCTGTCTTTCTGTCTTTCTGTCTTTCTGTCTTTCTGTCTTTCTGTCTTTCTGTCTTTCTGTCTTTCTGTCTTTCTGTCTTTCTGTCTTTCTGTCTTTCTGTCTTTCTGTCTTTCTGTCTTTCTGTCTTTCTGTCTTTCTGTCTTTCTGTCTTTCTGTCTTTCTGTCTTTCTGTCTTTCTGTCTTTCTGTCTTTCTGTCTTTCTGTCTTTCTGTCTTTCTGTCTTTCTGTCTTTCTGTCTTTCTGTCTTTCTGTCTTTCTGTCTTTCTGTCTTTCTGTCTTTCTGTCTTTCTGTCTTTCTGTCTTTCTGTCTTTCTGTCTTTCTGTCTTTCTGTCTTTCTGTCTTTCTGTCTTTCTGTCTTTCTGTCTTTCTGTCTTTCTGTCTTTCTGTCTTTCTGTCTTTCTGTCTTTCTGTCTTTCTGTCTTTCTGTCTTTCTGTCTTTCTGTCTTTCTGTCTTTCTGTCTTTCTGTCTTTCTGTCTTTCTGTCTTTCTGTCTTTCTGTCTTTCTGTATTTCTGTCTTTCTGTCTTTCTGTCTTTCTGTCTTTCTGTCTTTCTGTCTTTCTGTCTTTCTGTCTTTCTGTCTTTCTGTCTTTCTGTCTTTCTGTCTTTCTGTCTTTCTGTCTTTCTGTCTTTCTGTCTTTCTGTCTTTCTGTCTTTCTGTCTTTCTGTCTTTCTGTCTTTCTGTCTTTCTGTCTTTCTGTCTTTCTGTCTTTCTGTCTTTCTGTCTTTCTGTCTTTCTGTCTTTCTGTCTTTCTGTCTTTCTGTCTTTCTGTCTTTCTGTCTTTCTGTCTTTCTGTCTTTCTGTCTTTCTGTCTTTCTGTCTTTCTGTCTTTCTGTCTTTCTGTCTTTCTGTCTTTCTGTCTTTCTGTCTTTCTGTCTTTCTGTCTTTCTGTCTTTCTGTCTTTCTGTCTTTCTGTCTTTCTGTCTTTCTGTCTTTCTGTCTTTCTGTCTTTCTGTCTTTCTGTCTTTCTGTCTTTCTGTCTTTCTGTCTTTCTGTCTTTCTGTCTTTCTGTCTTTCTGTCTTTCTGTCTTTCTGTCTTTCTGTCTTTCTGTCTTTCTGTCTTTCTGTCTTTCTGTCTTTCTGTCTTTCTGTCTTTCTGTCTTTCTGTCTTTCTGTCTTTCTGTCTTTCTGTCTTTCTGTCTTTCTGTATTTCTGTCTTTCTGTCTTTCTGTCTTTCTGTCTTTCTGTCTTTCTGTCTTTCTGTCTTTCTGTCTTTCTGTCTTTCTGTCTTTCTGTCTTTCTGTCTTTCTGTCTTTCTGTCTTTCTGTCTTTCTGTCTTTCTGTCTTTCTGTCTTTCTGTCTTTCTGTCTTTCTGTCTTTCTGTCTTTCTGTCTTTCTGTCTTTCTGCCATATAAATGAAACACAAATTTCTGCAATACTCGAGAATTAATCAAGCAAATAAAATTTGGCATGTAGAGGTTTTAGGATGCAATAAATGTTTCTGTGAGGGTTTTTGAGTACGAGAAATGTTTCTATGATGATATGACACCCCTTCCTCCTCTGGAAAGGAGAGGGGGTCTCATAAAAAGAATGCTCATATTTCAACCAAACATACCCCAACCAAACATGACAATTGAAATTTTTCGGAAAACTCTGAAGGAAAATGAGAAAATTCCAAAAATTCAATTCGCATGTGTTCTACAGTTGCATATTGACAAGCGTTGTTAGTCCTTTTGATGTTTGCGGTAACGAAATTGATCTTCGTTAGAAAGTGGAAATGGATTTTAATGTGATATAACGCACTCCTATGTCGTCTTCTATCTATATAAATAAAAATGGATCGCTGAAAACGTGGATGTGATGACGAAAAATAGATTTTGAGCGGGACGAAGTTTGTCGGGTCAGCTAGTATATATATAAATGAAAATGAATCACCGAATGTGTTTGTAAGAGAAAAACAGGAAGTGGGTTATATCTATGGTATAACCGCAAGAGTGACGTAGGACTATCGTTGATTTAGAGATCATTTGTATGAAGTTGAATCTGAATTCATTCTGAATGAATGAATATTTGGAGAACTTCGAAAACGAGAGCGTTACGTTGGAGGCACAAGGTTTTATGCATCCAATATTGGATACGGAAATATCCTACTGATGGGGAAGAATAATCTTCAGAAGCTATCCTGTTGATTGCGATTGATTGAAAAATCACAAAACCAAATGTATTTGGTCACAGTGTTACATGGATAGAAAACATTCAATTAAACTCTTTCACATGAATATATTTTGAAAATTCCCAGAGGAACTGGCAGATTATTTTCAGTAACGATTAGATATTTCCACATTTTCCTCGATACTGGAAGCCCACCAGTGGTTAATGCCAACTCGATAACCACCTGTTAATAGCACTTGATTGAAACATATTTGGTCACAGTGTTACATGGATAGAAAACATTCAATTAAACTCTTTCACATGAATATATTTTGAAAATTCCCAAAGGAACTGGCAGATTATTTTCCAGCAATGATTAGATCTTTCCGGAACTTTCTCGATGCTGAATGGCATCCTAACGGAAAGAGTTCTGCGCGTGTATGTGTCGATCCTTCGCCGTCCACCTCCTCCAGCACGTTAGGCAACGATGTTGTGTTGTCGATGTCCTCACGAAAAATGAATGTCTCACCACCAGAATATCGCTTAAGTATGCTTTTTGTGTGTGATTGAATCGAGAGAAGGTGTGGTTTACGATGGCAATTTGGAAGGCAAACTAGAGGGGAATGAACTCTCTGAGCTCGGAACTTTCGGCGACTGAGCAATAATCGATTGCGGGCGCATACAATATTGGATACGGAAATATCCTACTGATGGGGAAGAATAATCTTCTGAAGCTATCCTGTTAATTGCGATTGATTGAAAAACCACAAAACCAAATGTATTTGGTCACAGTGTAACATGGATAGAAATCATTCAATTAAACTCTTTCCCATGAATATATTTTGAAAATTCCCAGAGGAACTGGCAGATTATTTTCAGTAACGATTAGATATTTCCACATTTTCCTCGATACTGGAAGCCCACCAGTGGTTAATGCCAACTCGATAACCACCTGTTAATAGCCGCGCGTGTATGTGTGTGTAGCGATGTCTTCCCAGGGAACCGTTTGTGGCATCACTCTCCTCCTGATAGATTCCCTTCTGGCCTAGGGTGCACAAACAGGCTCTTGGTGACACCGTTCATCCGCGTTTTCATGATAAATAAAGAGCTTCACCGCAACAGCGACAACATGCTCCAATCGCTGTTCAATTAGAACTGAGTGGATTTCCGAGCGCCGCTCGCTTATATACCGATTGGTGATTTCAATAGCCTGTTTTGAAAGCAATTTTAAGACTATTGAAACAAGTTTTTGGATCAAAAAGTAACAAGTATATAACGCGTAGACATTTTATCTTTCGAATGAAGTGTTTATCATACCATTTCGTTCAGTTGTTTAGGAGCTATTAACGCTCAAAATCTCGGTCTCCGGCGTAACGCTTTCGTTTTCGAAACTTTGATTTTACCCCCCGGTATAGAAATGAAAGACGTAGTCCTACGTCAAAACTCGAGAAAGGAATTGTCCGATTTAGGGTTCTCTTTATTCTATCATATTTTCTGTATCAAACACTTATGCTATATAATGGAGAAACATGTTATTTGCAAGTGGTTGAAAAATCTTGAACGAGAATCTGTCTGAAAAAAATCTGATATTATAATGACGAGTTTTGGTAGAAGTACTTGGAAAGGTAATTTTGAAGGGTAGATTAGAAAATTAATCAATGAACAGTTCTGCGATTGGACGTGCGCTTAGTAAAAAAACGTGAATGTTATAACGAAAAATAAATTTTGGGCGGGA
>NW_026599907.1:0-16167 GCF_029784135.1 Toxorhynchites rutilus septentrionalis
TCGGTAGGCCGCACGATCACAGCAACTTGGCGACATAATTTCGCCGATCTGCTGCCTCTTTTGTACGCCATCAGTCTTCCAATTGCGGCGCGCTTGTTTAGGATCCGTTGCTCCAATCTCCTTCGCCATGGAGGCTCACGCCTTTCACGGAGATGTTGGAGCAGTCCGCCTCTTGGCCTAATACGGTATCCTAAACTTTTGGCGGTCGCCACAGCAGCACAGTAAACTTTCAGTTGCAGCTCCTCCATGTTCTCAGCATCAACCAAGTGCAGCGGAAGAACGTGCTCGTTCATGAGCTTTACTGCACTTGTCAGCCTGCGGGAATGCTGCAACTTCGGGATCCTGGGGCGCGACAATGGGTCTGTGTCGCGGAACTGTGAGATCGCCTCGTCGTAGTGGAAGACCAGATCGCGTAGTAGTTGTTGATCTGGCTGTGGGTCTTCCGGCTCAGGGGGTTGTAGTACTGTGGCCTCCACTGGTGCTGATTCGCGTGCCCCACTCGCGAATGAATTGCTCAGCCGTACTGAACTTCGTCTCGACACATCGCTTGCTCTGTTGTTCCTGGAGCTTATTTCTCTCTGCACCTGCTGCTTGATCTCGTCGATTTGCGTTTGGGAGAGCATGTTGTTGCGTACTATCGCTCTACGCCTCGCGTTCATCGCGTTCTGATCAAGCCTCCCGACGAACTCTGGATACGCTTCCTCGAACATTGTTAGTATTCGAGGGCGACCGCTCATGTCCGTCTCCAAAGCAGTGCAGATGTAATAGGCGCGGATCACGAATTTATTCATTTCGTGTGTCCACATGATCCGGCGCCTAGTGGTACCCACAAGTGTGGACGACTGTCGTCTGGCAGTCGCAACACGTCTCGTAGGCGCAGCGTTTCTTGGGTGATGTCGATGGCTGCTGTTTCCGTGTGGCGGTAGCTCTTCGGGTTGAACCCGGCTGGTGGCCCGCTCTTGCACATCGCCCTCCAGCCGCTGGCCGCTCGCTCTTACGCCCGTTCCAGGACCAGCTCCAGTTCGGGGACCCTCCTCGGGTGATCGCATTCTAATTACTCTTCGTGAACGTAGCTCCATTTTCTGGGTGTATCTCCTTTGCCCGGGAGACAGCGGGTTGGCAAGGCCTCCATGACCCGGGAGGCCTTCCCCGGGCTCTGACTCGCTCGCACCCCCTCACTTAGCCACTTTCGACACCCGTTCTCGGAGCCAAGACCAGGTGTGTGTTTCCAGTTCACGCCCGATCTAAAAATGTCGTCATATGATCTTCGTGGAGGCGTGAGATAGGAACATTTGAGACCAACAGGCAGGCTCCTACCCTATGTTGATCCCCATTTGAGAACTTTTTTTTTTTTTTTTTTTTTTTTGGCAGACTTATCGCACTTCTTAACTAGGCGAACCTAGCCAGAATTTTCACCTGCCCCCGGGCTTCTGAATGCCAAAGGGGGACTAGGCTCTGCGGAATGCACGTATCTGCATGCTCGTGCTGTTTCAGTCCTGACCGAGAAATTGTCGGACAATCGCGCAGGTGCTAAGGATGACCGACTTTTGGATGCCGGCCAATTCCTTCTCCATATTCAACACCTTTAGCGCTTCCAGAAGTGTCTTCGGGACAATTCCAGTTCCAGAGAGAACGACTGGAACAATTCTTGGGACCTCCCTTAGCCCCCACAGTTCCTTGAGCTCCACGGCCAATGGTCGGTACTTGCAGATTTTGCGACCGTGGGTCTCCTCCAGATTCTGGTTCAGTGGAATAGCGACATCGATGATGGTGACTTTGCGGTCGCTCTTGTCGTAAACCATTATATCTGGCCGGTTGTGGTGGATCGAGAGGTCGGTCAGAACAGTGCGATCCCAGTACAGCTTGAAACGGTCATTTTCCAGGACAGGTGCAGGCAGGTACCGGTAGTTTGGTACGTTGTCTTCCAGTAGAGCACATTGGAGCGCCAGTTGTCGATGAACAATACGGGCCACGTTGTTGTGGCGCTCGGTGTAGGCTGCGTTGGCCAAAACGGGACAGCCTCCCATAATGTGCTCTATGTTTTCACCTGGTTGATGACACATCCGGCAAATGTCATCAACGTCTTGATGCCAGACGTACCGCCTGCAGTTTCTCGTCGGCATTATCCTGTCCTGGATGGCTATCATGTCGGCTTCTACTACTGAAGAGAGTTCACCACGCGTTAGCCACAGATTAGATGCGGCCTTGTCGACGTGTGGCCGGTCTAGTTGATGGGGGTGGGCACCATGCACTGCCTTCTGCTTCCAAGCTGCAATCTTCTCCTCCACTGTCTGCAGATTGCAGTTGAGTTGGTACTCCGCTTGCGCCAAGTGCAGAGCGCTGTATCCTCTGTCGGCGGCG
The DNA here is from genome assembly GCF_029784135.1 of Toxorhynchites rutilus septentrionalis. Classification (NCBI taxonomy): domain Eukaryota; kingdom Metazoa; phylum Arthropoda; class Insecta; order Diptera; family Culicidae; genus Toxorhynchites; species Toxorhynchites rutilus. The sequence goes on from NW_026599907.1 coordinate 2,362, forward strand.
CAGACAGCCCGGTATAGCGCGTTTTGGTTGGCGCGTTCTGCGAAGTACTCGCGCAGTTGTCGTACCTGGGCAACACACAGTGCAGATATGTCGACTATTCCAAGTCCCCCTTCTTTGCGTGGCAGTGAAACTCTCTCCAGTGCCGATTGAGGATGGTGCATTCCGGCCTCTTTAAATGCTTTCCTCATCCTCCTCTCAAGGTCCTCTAGGTCAGTTTTGCTCCATTTGACTACACCAAAACTGAAGGTCAGCAGGGGAACCGCGAATGTGTTGATCGCGCGTACCTTGTTCCCCGCGTTGAGGAAAGTCCTCAGGACACAGTTCACTCGACTCAAGAACTTGTCTCGCAGCTCCGTCTTGATGTCGGAGTGGCGAATCCCGGTGAGCTGTCGGAATCCAAGATATTTATAGGATTCGCCACGAACCATGTCTCTTATGAACTCGCCGTCATAGACCTCGTAACCTCCGGATTCGGTAAGCTGCCCTTTCAGCAGATGGACACAGCGGCACTTGTCGAGGCCGAACTCCATGCAAATGTCCCTGCTTATGTCTTCGACAACCCGGATAGCTACACCTAGACGCTGACGTGAATCAGCGTAGACCTTGAGATCATCCATGTAGAAGGTATGGGTCACTTCTTCGTGGGCGCCGTCGCCATACCTTATTTTATAGCCATGACCGTTTCTATTGAGCGTCCTACTGAGGGGGTTCAATGCCAGACAAAACCAAAGCGGGCTGAAAGAGTCGCCTTGGAATATCCCCCTCTTTATCTGCAGCGTTCTAGACTGCAACACATTTTCCCCATCACTGAGGTGCAGAGACGTACTCCACTGCCTCATCGCATGCTGCAGGAACCTAACGACGAAGGGATCAATTTTGTAGAGCTCCAATACCCGGACGAGAAACGAGTGAGGTATGGAGTCATAAGCCTTCCTGTAATCGATATAGGCCATGCTTAGGTTCCGCTGGTTATAAACCGCCTGGCCGACTATGGCTGCGTCGATGATGGCCTGGTCTTTGCAGCCATGCGTATTTTTCCTGCATCCTTTCTGCTCTTCTGCGATGATGTGATGCTGTTCGCAGTGAGCAGAAACTTTGGCGGTAATTATGCTGCTCAGTATTTTGTACAGACTCGATAGGCACGTTATCGGTCTGTACTTTGATGGGTTCAATGTGTTGCTGTCTTTCGGGAGGAGGAAGGTGACGCCACGGGTGGCGAATTCAGGAAGGTTGTGTGGGTCACGTAGCACCTTGTTGAAGCACTCAGCTATCTTTGGATGTGCGACGGTCAGCTTCTTGTGCCAGAAGTTCTGAACACCATCGGGGCCCGGTGCTGCCCAGTTCCTCAGGTACCGCGAGGCTTCGCGGACATCGTTCTCTCCGACGATGATAGCTGGCATCTCTCCAATTTCACCACAACTCTCCTCCTCCCGTCTTAACCACATTTGCCCGTCGCGATGTTCTACTGGGGTCTCCCAAATACCAGCCCAGAAGTTCGTCACATCGCTAATATCTGGCAAACCTTCGCGGTAGTCGGGCTTCTCGTCGCTAATGTGGTCGTAGAACGCTTTCTCGTTATCTCTGAACATCCGATTTTGTTCCTGGCGCTTTGCAGAGTCAGAGTAACGTTTCAGCCGTTTTGTAAGGACGCTCAATTGCTGTACCAGTGTGTCGAGTTTTTCCGTCAGCTGGTGAGCTCCCAGCTGGCGAAGTTCAGTAGGCCGCACGATCACAGCAACTTGGCGACATAATTTCACCGATCTGCTGCCTCTTTTGTACGCCATCAGTCTTCCAATTGCGGCGCGCTTGTTTTGGATCCGTTGCTCCAATCTCCTTCGCCATGGAGGCTCACGCCTTTCACGGAGATGTTGGAGCAGTCCGCCTCTTGGCCTAATACGGTATCCTAAACTTTTGGCGGTCGCCACAGCAGCACAGTAAACTTTCAGTTGCAGCTCCTCCATGTTCTCAGCATCAACCAAGTGCAGCGGAAGAACGTGCTCGTTCATGAGCTTTACTGCACTTGTCAGCCTGCGGGAATGCTGCAACTTCGGGATCCTGGGGCGCGACAATGGGTCTGTGTCGCGGAACTGTGAGATCGCCTCGTCGTAGTGGAAGACCAGATCGCGTAGTAGTTGTTGATCTGACTGTGGGTCTTCCGGCTCAGGGGGTTGTTGTACTGTGGCCTCCACTGGTGCTGATTCGCGTGCCCCACTCGCGAATGAATTGCTCAGCCGTACTGAACTTCGTCTCGACACATCGCTTGCTCTGTTGTTCCTGGAGCTTATTTCTCTCTGCACCTGCTGCTTGATCTCGTCGATTTGCGTTTGGGAGAGCATGTTGTTGCGTACTATCGCTCTACGCCTCGCGTTCATCGCGTTCTGATCAAGCCTCCCAACGAACTCTGGATACGCTTCCTCGAACATTGTTAGTATTCGAGGGCGACCACTCATGTCCGTCTCCAAAGCAGTGCAGATGTAATAGGCGCGGATCACGAATTCATTCATTTCGTGTGTCCACATGATCCGGCGCCTAGTGGTACCCACGAGTGTGGACGACTGCCGTCTGGCAGTCACAACACGCCTCGTAGGCGCAGCGTTTCTTGGGTGATGTCGATGGCTGCTGTTTCCGTGTGGCGGTAGCTCTTCGGGTTGAACCCGGCTGGTGGCCCGCTCTTGCACATCGCCCTCCAGCCGCTGGCCGCTCGCTCTTACGCCCGTTCCAGGACCAGCTCCAGTTCGGGGACCCTCCTCGGGTGATCGCATTCTAATTATTCTTCGTGATCGTAGCTCCATTTTATTGGGTGTATCTCCTTTGCCCGGGAGACAGCGGGTTGGCAAGGCCTCCATGACCCGGGAGGCCTTCCCCGGGAGAGATATAGCGCTCTGACTCGCTCGCACCCCCTCACTTAGCCACTTTCGACACCCGTTCTCGGAGCCAAGACCAGGTGTGTGTTTCCAGTTCACGCCCGATCTAAAAATGTCGTCATATGATCTTCGTGGAGGCGTGAGATAGGAACATTTGAGACCAACAGGCAGGCTCCTACCCTATGTTGATCCCCATTTGAGAACCTATTTTTTATATAAAATATTTTTTTTTTTTTTTTTTTTTTTTTTATAGAGGTGAGGAACGCTCTACCAGCCTTATCTGGGAAGGGTTAACCCAGACGTCGAGTGGGGATCGCACCCACAAAAACCAAGCCCTCTACTCGTTGCCTTATTCCCCCTGGGACCACATCTAGGCGACTACTTCAGGGGGCGGCTGTGCTCATGCACTCTTCGAGTTTTCAACGCTGACTAGCGTTGTCCTTCCCTTTTTCTCAACATTTTTTCTCTCTATTCGCTTTTCATTCCACTGCGCTTATGTCCTCTTCGCAGGCATCCATTTACCCGTCGAGACGTGTACCGATTAGGAATTGCCCTCCAACTTGACGCGCAACCCGTCACAGTCACCCTCGCGGGATTTCTCACCTGTCGAGACGTGCACCGATTAGGAAGCGCCCTCCAACTTGACGCGCGCCCCGTCACAATCACCCTCGCAGGATTTCTCTTCCCAGCGGAGTGCCGATTAGGTAGTGCCCTCCTACATGACGCGCACTCCGTCACAGCTACTCTCGTGGGGTATACACCATTTTGATCACGGCTTCATCCTTCGCGGTGTTTCTCCATCCAGGCCACGATCAGGCGTTGCCAGGCAGGCATTTTTGCTGTTCTCCGCGGCAGTATCCGGTTACCTGTCGAGACGTGCACCGATTAGGAAGCGCCCTCCAACTTGACGCGCGCCCCGTCACAGTCACCCTCGCAGGATTTCTCTCCCAGCGGAGCGCCGATTAGGTAATGCCCTCCAACATGACGCGCACTCCGTCACAGCTACTCTCGTGGGGTATGCACCATTTTGATCATGGTTTCATCCTTGATGCTCGCTCCTTCGAAACGTTCGCAGTGTTTCTCCATCCAGGCCACGATCAGGCGTTGCCAGGCAGGCATTTTTGCTCTTCTCCGTGGCAGTATCCGGTACCCTAAATCAGACAATGGAATATATATATATATATATATATGTATATATATATATATATATATATATATATATATATATATATATATATATATATATATATATATATATATATATATATATATGTATATATATATATATATATATATATATATATATATATATATATATATATATATATATATATATATATATATATATATATATATATATATACATATATGGGGCTTAGAATGCAAGGGGTGTAAGTGACTTGATCTATTTCTCTTCATCAACTTTTCTTCAGTTAATAACTCAACTGCAAAAACGTTCCAGTTCCAATTTTATATAGAATCCGATAGATGAGGTTCTGACCTATCTTCCGCATTGTCAAATACAGCTGGGAATGTATTTGCAGCTAAGTTATGACCAAAAGAGAAAGTCAATGTAGAGAAATCGATCAAATCACTTACACCCCTTTCATACTAAGCCCCTCATATATATATATAATCTTCCTAGTATTTTGATGAGTGTAGTACTCCGGAACACAAGTGATGAGCTTGTGATAGAGAAGTCGTTAAGATAAGTCGGGTGAGTCATAAGTAGCGCGACTAAATCATGTCACGTTTTTCGTCACAAGCACTAGAGAGGGACAAACATGTATGTGTGATTTTGTTTTTCTATTTGTACGCATTGTTCTGTTTGTTCTAAGTGTGTTTTGGTTTGTTTTCGATGAACTTCGTGGAACAGAGTTTACTCCGAGAGCACGCCTTTCGGATGCTTAGACAACATCCAAAATCGGAGGTGGCTACACGAAGAACTGTTTGTCAAAAAAAAAATTTGCAATGATTGAGATATTGTGTTCTGACCGGACCTAAATTGAATAACTTTCTTTCTGGGGAGAGTACACCAATAAACACAGACATTTTGCCTGATCAAGACAAAAAGGATATCATGAATTTTTTCATTGGAACGTTCTGACTCTATCTGTCATGTGAAAGAATAAGAACGTCAGAAATTTAAGAAGAAATTATTGTTTGTCATCACTGACAAGTAGTTCGATCGCATGCATGAAATTATTAAAGTTGTTTAAGATTCTGAATTCTGAAATTATGAATTAAAATTCGGGTTTCCGTATCAATTGTATGTATTCTACGTAATAGAAGAACATACATATGGTATATTCAAAGATATATTTTTAATGCTAATATGTCCCAACACTCAACTTTATTTCCAACATCCTGAAAAAGATATCGCGAAAATACTTTATTTTTAGACCTTTTAGAGATTTGCGGAAAATAAACATGTTCATCTATTAGGTAAAATACATAAAATCGATATGGAAAATCGAATTTTATTTCATTATTTTAATTTTTAAACTAGCTGACCCGGCAAACTTCGTCCCGCTCAAAATATTTTTTTTGTTATCAATACCTTCAAACATTCACGTTTTCTGACTAAGCGCAAGTTCATGAGTCTAATCGCAGAACTGTTCATTGATTGATCTTTTAATCGACCCCGTTGAATTTACCTTTTATTATAAAACTAGCTGACCCGGCAAACTTCGTCCTGCCCAAAATTCGTTTTTTGTTATCAATACCTTCACACATTCACATTATCTTACTATGAGCAAGTTCATGGGTCCAATCGCAGAACTGTTCATTAATTGATCTTTTAATCGACCCCGTTAAATTTACCTTTTACTATAAAATTCCTAGCATTTCTAACGAAACTCATCATTATAATATCAGATTATTTTCAGACACAATTCTCGTTCAAGATTTTTCAACCACTTGCAAATAACATGTTCCTCCGTTACATGGAATAAATGTTTTATACAGAAAATATGATAGAATAAAGACAACCCTAAATCAGACAATTCTTTCCTCGAGTTCTGCTCTTATCAACACATCTGGCGATCCTTTTTTGGTATAGATAGAAGAAGATATAGGAGTGCGTTTCATCTCATTAAAATCCATTTCCAGTTTCGAACAAAGATCAACTTCCCTAGCGCAAACATCAAATGGACTAACAGCACTTGTCACTATGTAATTGTAGAACAAATGGGAATTAAATTTTTCGAATTTTCCCTTTTTCCTTCAGAGTTTTCCGAAAATTTGTAATTGTCATGTATGGAGGGGTGTCATACCATCGTAGAAACATTTCTCATATCCAAAAACCTTCACATCCCAAATTGTGCTTGATTAGTTCTCGAGTTATGTAGAAATTTGTGTTTCATTTCTATGGCAGCCCCCCTCCCCTCAGAAAGGTGAGAGGAGTGTTGAACCACCTTAGAAATGTTTCTTGCCCCCTTAAACCTCCACATGCCAAACTTGGTTCAGTTTGCTGGATTAGTTCTTGAATTATGCAGAAATTTGTATGGCAGTCCCCCTCCTCCTCAGAGAGAGGGGAGGAGTGTCTATTCGCCATGGAAACATTTCGTGTCTCTCAAAACATTCGCATGACAAATTTGGCTCCATTTGCTTGATTAGTTTTCGAATTATGCAGGAATTTGTCTTTCATTTATATACCCCTTAGAGAGGAGGATGGAGTGTCTCACCACCGTAAAAACATTTATTGCACCCTAAAACCTCCACATGCCAAATTTGATTTCATTTGCATGATTAGTTCTCAAGTTATGCAGAAATTTGTGTTTCATTTTTATGACAGCCGCACCTAAGAGATGGGGAGGAGTATCTAACCACCATTGAATCATTTATTGCACCCTAAAACCTCCAGAGGGGGGGAAGAGTATTTAACCACCATAAAAACATTTATTGCACCATAAATTCTCCATATGCCAAATTTCGTTTCATTTGCTTGATTAATTCCCGAGTAATGTAGAAATTTGTGTTTCAATTGTATGGCAGTATTAGAGAGGGGGGGGTGGAGAGTTCAATCACCATATAAATATTTTTTGCACCCATTAGTTTTCGAGTTATACAGAAATTTGTTTTTCATTTGTATGACAATTGACAATTGAACTTTTTCGGAAAACTCTGAAGGAAAATAGAAAAATTCGGAAAATTCTATTCCTGTATGTTCTACAATTACATAGTAACAACCTTTGTTAATCCGTTTGATGTTTGCGTCAGCGAAATTGATCTTTGTTCGAAAGTGGAAATGGATTTTCAGGTAAAAAACGCACTCCTATATCTTATAACTACAGGTCGGACTCGATTATATACAGATTCGCTTATATGCGATTCGATTATATATAATTTTGGACTCGATTATATATAGTTTGAGATTTTCTTATGTTTCAAATATGCCTTATTTCACGAATAAATATTACCTTTCAACGTTAAGGTGAGATTTAGGCGGCTTTTAAATGTACAGTAAGGTCAATATCGTGATGTTTGAAGATTTTGCTTGAATTTTCACCAGGAATTCTTTATATCGATATTGCAGCGAAATCAAGATAGATAGCAGTTGGGTATCAAAGAACAAATTGTAGAGCAGTTAGAAAGTTTTAATTCAATTGATAGAAACAATTAAGTTCAAGATGAATTTTTAGAATAAAAATAATAATAACACATTAAAAATTACTAACTTTGAATTCTTTCACTTCCAAAATGTTATTTAAATTCAATTTAGATGTTTCACAACTATATTCTGTACTAAATTTTCTCATCTTGCTAATGGAAGCAACAGAATCGTCGTCTGTAGTGTACTTCGTCGTTTGTAGCGCCAGTTTGGGGCAACAGAGTCCGAAACAAATAGAAAGTTCTATAACTCTGTCATTGTTGAAACTCGAACTTATGCGTAAAAGGATTTTTCTCATCAAATATGATCCTCTATCCCCTCCCGAATGAATTCGGATATTTTATATGAGAAAGGTATTCTATGACTTTAAGGGGATGAATAAAAAATTAAATTATCCTTTTATATTCAAAAAGCAAAAAATATATGCATGAAAACGATTTATTTTTTTTACTCAATTTACAGTGAAAATAAATCCGAAACCGTGTATAATCGAGTCCGCCCTGTGTATAAATATAAAAAGATCGCCAAATGTGTTGGTAGGCGCAAAACTCGAGGAAGGAACCGTCCGATTTGAGATGTCATCATTTTACTATATATTCTGTAAAAAACTTAATTAATCCAATTGCAGTGTTTTACAATCAAACACATGTTCTCTTTAGTTTTGGTTTGGAAATGAAAAAACCTTTTGCTTTTGAATTAATTGCGACTCATATTATTGAAAATATCCAAAGTAAGTAAGCGTTCTCTGCAATCACTGCATGGAGAGCAACCCAGTAACATCACTATGTGTGTGTGGGTGACCGGAATAAATCGCCACAGTAAACAACTGCAACAGAAACAACCGCTTAGAAAAAGTGTAGTAGGCTAGAAATATTTGGCGCGGGAAAAACATCATGTGCCTCACATTTCTATTATAAATTTATTCTCTTGTTCTCGTTTTTCGAAATTTATTCTGAGGACAATGTAATGGGGACGAAGTCCCCATTTGGCGAGGATAAGGAATCGAGGCGGCCCATGCCGCCAAGATGACGCAATCCGAGTCCACCGCCGACCCGCCGTCGGAAGCGGCGGTGTCTCGCACGCAAACCTGGGATCCACTGATTGCCCGGTTAGTTTGAAACATAGGATACGATCCTTTAGCAATGTCCGACCGAGCTCTAGCGAGCGTCGGACGGTATACGTCTGCCCGGGGCGTTACGTTTGCCTGGGGCGATACGTTTGCCCGGTTAATTCTTGTTTTGAAATACAATACCGCGCCACAATATTTATAGCCTACTACACATTTTATAAGCGGTGGTTTCTGTTGCAGTCGTTTTCTGTGGCGATTTATTCCGGGAACCGTGTGTGTGAACCAATCTTTCCACAAACATTATATCACCAAAAATAATACAAGTCCCCAGTCCACGTGCTCTCTGCTTCCGAAATGCTTCGACTGAAGTATCACTTTCCCCAGAATCCAAGTCCTCACGCTCCAATCGTCGAATCGTATTCGCTGCTGAATTCACTTCTCGGATGTAATGTATTATTCAGTATTGAAACATACATGAGAGCCACCCGAGCGCATCCAATTCGAACCCACGTAAACATGCTTCGCCATCATCGCAATGATAGTTCTATTATGCCGGTGTTTACCGTGAGACTGTTGCTCAATAAACATAATCATTTCCATCGCTATGGGAAAGAACGCGAAACAAAAAATAATAATAACTTCTCGCCCAACTCTCCATCCCACTGTGCGTACATTGAGTGCGGCCACAGCGATGGCTATTCAGGAGCGAATCACAGCAAGGAATGAAGCGAGATATGACCACATGCTGACGTACGACACTTCGTCTCCAGGCTTTCCCTCCGTGGTAGCTATTATCCAACTGACTAACCGGTAATAAAGTCAGTTAATTCGGTTGAAAGTGAAATTATTACCACAGAGAGACGGTCGTCATTCCCATCGTCCGCTGCGGGGGAAGCATGTTACTATACGTATGTTGCGCGACAGTCTTCACCGGACCGACATATTCACATACACACACACACACACTCGACGTGGATCATGGCCAAACCTCGGAGGAGACCTGTGGGCACTGAATCGTGATATTGAATTTCTTGCCAAGCTACTGCCCCCAGGATGATGATAGGGATAGAGAAAAATCAGTCGGATGAAATATAAAAAAAACCCACTCACCCGTTCGCTGGACTTCTCTTCGAGGACAGTGGAGGTCGGATAGGAGAATGGAAATATGATATCTTGGAGGTTTGCGCGTGAGAGATTAGCATAAGAAGATGTGGGTCGAGGAGGGTTCAGATGGTGTGATCTTTTTTTTCTGTTCCCTCGCTCTCCGGATGATGCGGAAAATGATATTTTTCGAGTGAATCGCTTCGCTCGATGTTAGCGAAACCCTCTTAAAGCTGTTCTGTCTATTTTACCGACAGTTTGAAAGCATGTGAAGAAATCTGATTTCAGCAGATTTCCAATCGTGTTGGTCGTAGAATATCATTGAAAGGCTGTTCCGATTTTTAAGTAGCACAACATGATGCTGTGAGAGCGGGACTTGAGGACTGGTATCATGAAACATGACGTTATTGATCGATTGAAGTTTGAATCCCATGAACAGATCCGTTAAGGACAGATTAACAAATTTAGTTCAGTTTTCGAAGTGCAAATAAGAGAAACTGTTTCTGGACTGACTCAATGCGTTATTCATGCACGACCATATACGGGTTCTAAACGATGTTGCATTATTCCAGAATAGAACTCACACCTACTCACCAACTACCATAAGACCAGATTATGATCTTACTGCTTTGTAAACAAACATACTTCAATTTATTTTCTAGTGTGTAAGTACTGGTGACTACCATAAATTGCATGATTTTCATACGTGTGTGTGCAAGCGTTGAGCGTAAACGAATGTTTTTGTATTTTTCAAGTGTCAAGTTTCTATAAGCCCAGTTACATCTTCCGTTGTTTTAGTTGTTTTGATCAATATGTCTGGGAAATGCCGAAGAGAAAAGTGCTCATGGAGAGAGAAGAAAGACAAATCCATGTGTTTCATCAAGAAAATATTGGTATCAGAGAAATTGCTCATCGGATTGAACCATCAAGTAGTGCTCAAATATTTGGCGAATCCTCAAGGATACGGTAAGAAGGAGAGAGCTCCACGTATCTCGAAGCTCTTTGACCGGGATAAATGGGAAATAGTTAGAACAGCTTCGAATACTTCAAAATCGCGCATGTAAATAAAGCAATATTTCAATTTAAGTGTTACTCGGGTGACAATTCGTCAAGTTTTAGTACAACATCCTCACATAAAGAGGGCTTGAAAGGTTCAAGCTCCTTATCTCACATCATCAACTTAAAGATGTAGAACCCTAGGTTGATCACTTGAAATGTAGTATAATGTAAACCAAATTAAGAAATAAAAAGAATTTAAGTGAAAAAAAAAATCTCACATCATCTCACATCGAAAAACGTCTGAGTTTTGCCAAAGCTCACATGAAACGACAGTGAGACATGGTATGTTGTGACAAAAAATGTTTCCAAAAAATACATTTTGCTATATATAATAACAAATAGATCTTCAATGTATAGATTATCTTCACTGACGAAAAAAAAGTTCAATTTGGATGGTCCTGATGGTTTCAACGGGTACTGGCGTGATTTACGGAAGGAGGAACAATATTTTTCAACCAGGAACTTTAGTGGAGGCTCGTGCATTGCTTGGGCGTTATTCTGTGCAACCGGAAAGTCCAAGATAGCATTCGAACGAAATTGAAGTTAAAAATACTATATTCTAAGCATTCTGCAATGTATGAATGCATCTTGTTGAAATTCTAACTGTTTGTGTTGCAACGAAATATAATCCGGGTGGTCTTATAGAAGTTGGACAGAGTGTATATCTCTAAAACGGGTGATACATTTTTCTCAGAATTCAGTAGACCGTTCTTGTAAAAATGTAAAAATGAATTATCCAAATTGTTACGGAGCCGTTTTTTTTTTGATAATTTTTTAAACAGTGACTTTTGTTGAAAAAACAGACAATTTTTTTTTCGAATGGCCGCCATTTTGGCATTTTCTAGAATTTTTAAAATCCGCTACGTAACGCACCATTTGACGTGCCAGGTCGGTCCACTAGATTCTGAGAAAAACCTATCACCAGTTGTAGAGAATGCATCCACATCACTATTGTAGCATCCAAAATATAAAAACTACATCTTCTAAAATACCTTACCCAATCACCAAAATGTCCCAACACTCAACTTTAATTCCAACAATCGTAAAAGAAAATTACCAGAATCCGTTATTTTTTGAGCGAAAAAAATTAGTATGCGTCTCTTGTTCTGATATGCTAAATTCTTCATCAATCAAAGGTGAATCCTATGGATGACACGTTGTTAAAATTTTTCTGACATCAATGCCATGGACTTCGTCGAAGTTGATTCTTATTTCAAGATATTTGATCTTAACGGAATAAAATAATAAGTAATGCATTATTTCAATAACCGATTATAACACATTCTCTTTTTCATTTCTCATTACAGGTAACTACTCAACTACCTTGAAGCAATCATCAAATTAAATACCACAGCGCATCGTCGAATTGTTTGGGCGTCATCGGAGTTCTGAAAAAAGTATCTGTGAAAATTAGGACAGATCAACGTGAACAGCTGCTATTAATTATATAATCTGAGAATGCTGGCACCAATTCCATTTTGCAGTACCAGCATGCATTACGAAGAAACATTGGCTGCATCAGTTCGATCCACCATTGGTAGTTCATAATTATTGTAACAGTTCCTTCATTTTTTTCAACTTATAGTAATGGGTGCGCAACAAAGTTTTGCTATTCGTCAATAGACGGCTTCAGCAGTAAGTGCTGCTCGATTTCGACATATCCTAAACGTTATGAGTCAAGCTTAGACATAGGATGAACAATTCGTTCAGACAGATTAGTGATTCCGTTTTTGCGCCATATACTTATCGTTGTGTGAAAATGTCTAATTTGAAATTGATGTGAAATTAAGTCAATCACTGCGCGAAAAGCGGCCCAATTACGAGTAAAGGTACAAAAAGGTGATTTTAAACTATGACAACGCTCGGTTTTACGATGTTGCCAAGCCCGTTGATTTTTATATACTTGTAAACACCGTTTGTTGTAAAATTTGTTGCCATTCTAAAAATAGCTTCATAATGCCTCTCTCATAGTAGTATTGGTCCTTATTGGCGAAAAACTCTAACAATCGATTTTGACAATCTTCTCTTGATCCCAATTTCTTATTACTCAGGAAGTTTTGCAATGCATGAAAAAGGTGGTAATCGCTAGGCGCCCGGTCCGCACTATATGGTGGATGCATTAAAACATCCTAATCAAGTTCCCGGAGCTTCTGACGAGTCACTATAGACAAGTGTGGCCTTGCGTTGCCCTGATTGAACATAACACCTCTCCTGTTGGTCAATTCTGGACATTAATGGTTAATCGCTAGCTTCAAACGCTGCAGTTGTGGACAGTGGAGATCTGAATTTAATGTATTGCACGAAAAAAAAGAAAACAAATGCAAACATAAAAAATATATTAAAATAAAAAAAATGCTCGTATTACAGTTACAGTATCGACTTGCATTTTCGCCTTCACAAAAGAAAATGTGTAAATGTACCAAATTTTCTCTTTGTTGACTTCCATTGTTAACAAACTTTAATTCACACTGAGTGGAACAGATTAAAAAACAGCAAAAGATTTTTTTAGTGTGAAATGCAACCTTTTCAACGAGCATAAACTTGAAGTTGAATAATCGATAACACGCGAGATGTCGAGACAGCCAGCTACCGAGAAAATAATGGATTTCTTTTTCCACAAACTAATACAGTGAGGAAACGCAAATTGGTTTAAACGCAAGCTAATTTTTGTTCGTAGTTCCCAAACAATCGATCATAAATCTGTCTTCGCAACTGCATTTGATTGGTTGTCGGGGGTATAGTTTAGATCTACAATCATTTTATTTGAAAACTGCGTTTACCTTTGATAGGAAGCAAAATTTCATTTTGAGGAGGCAAATTCGTTTAAACGCACAATTGAATATAAGTGACTGGCGCCCCTATGACACCAAAAACCTTGGAATCTATCATCTCGTTAATGCCGAACAGAATTTTGGAAACTATTCGCAAGAACGAAAAGCAAACTACATATTTACTATTGTTTTTCCTTGAAATGTTAACTAAATCATTGTTTTCATCAATAAAAACTAAAGTGCTTCAAACGAAACTTTGATTTGAAGGGACCAACATTCGCAATCGCTGTGGATCAATTATTGTCTGTTGACTCACTAAAGTACCGTTTT
>NW_026599908.1:0-16124 GCF_029784135.1 Toxorhynchites rutilus septentrionalis
GTGATTGATTCTTAGAGTATTTGTGGAGTTTTGATATGGCCAAACAAAACCCTTTTCCACAACCTCCTCTCGACCGCGAAAACGCGCTTCGAACTTTATCGAACTTTATGACGCTTTCAAACAGGGAACACTGCCAGGAAGACTTGTCATTTAATGGATGATGAATAACAATCAAAAAGTTTTCGGAATCACCTAAAAATTTAGCTTCAGTGCATACCGGGGTTATTTCGGGACCTTTTTGATCGTGGTGGTGTATTTCTAGTGTTCCGAAGGAGGATTATCTCTACTCTAGTTTGTAATTTTGCGAAAAAAAAACAACAAAAGAATAACAAGATATGCAAATTCGGGCACCTGAATTCGCCGTAATCCGTATAACTGAACAGCTGATTTAGCTAGCTAGCTCTCTCGCAATGCGGCAGTGAATGGATAATAACAACGTAGAAATAATTGGATAGAAACGATCATCAAATGCGTTTTAGTGCCAGTTTTTCCCACAACAATCGCTGGCTGCTGCTGCTGCTGCTTAGCGGCACATTTTTTTCTTACTATTAATCAAGAAAGTTACATGCCGCCGCCACCCAGTTTTACGCTTGTGTTGTGCGGTTGGGTGAATTTGCAGGCCCTGTTTTGGAATGGCTGAAGGCATCCAGCAATTACCGACGAAGACTCTTGTATATGTGGGTTGTGCAGACAAAAGCGCACTGTTAACCTAGAGAGCTAACGGAACTATTGTGGGGTTCTCCGCGTCGTTTCGATTGTTGTCGGTGGCGATGATGATGATGATGATGAGCGCAGCATAATCTTTTCAGCTAATTTTGTCGCTTAGGATTGCGTTTAATGAGCCTCAGTGGAAAGTAACAATAAAGCAGAGTGGGTGATACAATGGGGCTGCGTTGGAGAACAATAAATTCCAATGGGAACGGGGATTACTTGTAGCGTTAAACTAACGAGTAATTAATTTTCCGTTAATTTTTCCCAAAATTTGGTGTACCATACACCCAATAAATTGGTACAGAGATACTGTTTAGCTAGCCTACGAACAAGTGATCTTTTCGCTCGGTGTTCATCGAATATTTAGCATTCTGAGCGTTTCATTATTCCACGCTACGGTAGAATAACTGTATTGATATTAGTTCATCACTCTTCTGATATTTTGGTTATGTAACGAGCCACATTTTTGCGTAATCTCGTGGTAACTTCATTTGAAATACATCCTCTGTAGAATTTGGTACGTTGAGCCGATTTCAAATTAGTACTTTGTTGAGATTTCTATACCAAATCGTCACTCTGTAATTAACCTACTACATTTTATGTACCACCTTATCCATGCTCGCTCAGGAAACTATTGTTCTCTTTTTGCGCTCAATGAAGAAAAATGTTCATTCGTTTCAATCCTAATCTTCAGAGCGAATTGAAACATTTATTTATTCAAGCAGTGAATAGCAGCAGTGATAAGCGTGACTGCTTTGCTCTTCTATGTCTCTTTCAATACCAGATTTTAGGAAGACTGTCCGAAAAAATTTATTGTGGTAAAATGAAACGGGTGTATCTTTCAAAAGCATCTTTTCGCACGTGAAATGATACACATTGACGGTGATGAAACAGTTATTAGTTATGCTTCTTGAACGTTCGAATGCTCCAAATCTTCGTGGAACACTGGGCAGACGAAATCATTATTTCGCCAAATCCTTCGGACTGTTTTAAACTGACCTAAGATGCTAGCATCTAATAAACTCCATGTTTCAAGCAATCTCGGAATCTGAGAGCCTGATAATTTGAATATCATCTGAGAGCCTGTGAGTCTGAGAATCCGAAAAATTTGAGAATTTGAGAATTGTTAAAAGTGAGATTCTGTTAACCAGAGAATCTGATAATCTGGAAATCTGAGAATCTGAGGATATGGGAATCTGAGCAGCTAAGAATCTGAAAAACTGAGAACTCGAAAAATCTGATATTTTGAGAATCGTTAAATCTGAGAATCTGTTAACCAGAGAATCTGATAATCTCAAAAAACTGATAATCTGAAAATCTGAGAATCTGAGAATCTGAGAATCTGAGAATCGAAAAATCTGGAAATCTGAAAGTCCGCGAATCTGATAATCTGAGAATCTGAGTATCCGAGAATCTGAATCTAAAAACTTGAAAATTTAAAAATCTTGAAATCTGAAAAACTAAAAATTCAAGAATCTGAAAACCTGAAAATCTCAAAGTTCTGAAATTCTGAAATTTTTAAACATTGAAAATTTGAAAATTATGAAATCTGAGAAACTGAGAGAAAATAGAAAAAACAGAAAAAAATAAAAAAAGAGAAATAAAAAATTTGAGAAAAAAAATTTGAAAAAAAAAATTAAAAATGCAAGAAAATAAACATAAAAAAATAAGAAAATAGAAAAATGGGTAAGTAGAAAAAATAGAAGAAATCATTATAGGAAAATAGAAAAATTGGAAAATAAAACAAACAGGAAAAAGAGAAAATAGAAAAATTGGAAAATAAAACAAACAGGAAAATAGAAAAATAGGAAAATAGAAAACTAGGAAAATAGTAAAATAGGAAAATAAGAAAATAGGAAAATGGCGAAATGGCAAAATGGGAAAATGAGGAAAATGGAAAAATAGAATAGAAAATTTTGGTGCAACATAAATATAGCTATAATTTTTATCTAGAGAAAATCTGATTGCGAAGCAAACGAGATGAAGCGTTCAAGTTAACTTGCTGGAGCAGAGCGGAACAATCAGTTCTGTTTGTCATTATGTCGAATATGAACATCCGTTGCAATTTCAATCGTCTGGACGAAAGGCTTTCAAGGTCAATCAGGAGACATAGTGATCTGTAGGGAGGTATGTTAGCTGGGTCCAGCCATGGCAACAGTCGAAGGGCGAAGCGAATAAAGTGCGCCCAAACTGGAGTTGCATGTTCTAAAATGCTGCGAACAATAGCACAAAATAATGATTTCAATGCGTAAATGTCTTCGGAGCGGAAGTAAAAGAAGTTGGCCCGGCTCATGAGTTGTTGAGTCTGATAGGTAGGAACAGGTGGAGTCGCCTCCCTGATGTCGGTGATTGGCACTAAAGTGGCGGAAATAGGCCGACGAAAAATAAGCGAAGATAAAAAAAAAAAAAAAATGCGTAAATGTCATTGAATCTGAGAACCTGCAAATTTGTGTATCATTTGAGAGCTTGTGAATCTGAAAACTGAGAATCCGAAAAATCTGAGAATTTGAGAATCGTTAAAACTGAGAATCTGGTAACCAGAGAATCTGAAAACCTGAAAATCTAAAATTCTGAAACTTTGAAAATATTAAAATAAAAAAAATCTCAGAATTCGAGAATCTGAGAAATCTGAGAAACTGAGAGAAATCAGTAAAATAAAACAACAGAAAAATACAAAAAGAGAAAGAGAAAAATAAAAAAAAGAGAAATAGAAAAATATAAAACAATAAAAATAGGAAAAATTGAAAAACAGAAACATAGAAAATAAAAATGGGAAAAACTGAAAATAAGAAAAATCAAAATAGGAAAGTAGAAAAGTAAAAAAGGAAAATAAAAAGTGAAAAAAGGAAAACTGAAAAGTAAACAATGGAAACAGAAAAATAAGAAAAAAAAGAAAAAAAGGGAAAATAGGAAAATGGGAAAATAATAAGATTAAAAAAAAGCAAATAGGAAAATTGAATAATAGGAAAGCAGGAAAATAGGAAAATTGAATAATAGGAAAGCAGGAAAATAGGAAACTAGGGAAATAGGAAAATAGGGAAATAGGAAAATAGGAAAATTGAATAATAGGAAAGCAGGAAAATAGAGAAGTAGGGAAATAGGAAAATAGGAAAATAGGAAAATATGAAAATAGGAAAATAGGAAAATAGGAAAATAGGAAAATAAGAAAATAGGAAAATAGGAAAATAGGAAAATAGGAAAATAGGAAAATAGGAAAATAGGAAAATAGGAAAATAGGAAAATAGGAAAATAGGAAAATAGGAAAATAGGAAAATAGGAAAATAGGAAAATAGGAAAATAGGAAAATAGGAAAATAGGAAAATAGGAAAATAGGAAAATAGGAAAATATGAAAATAGGAAAATAGGAAAATAGGAAAATAGGAAAATAAGAAAATAGGAAAATAGGAAAATAGGAAAATAGGAAAATAGGAAAATAGGAAAATAGGAAAATAGGAAAATAGGAAAATAGGAAAATAGGAAAATAGGAAAATAGGAAAATAGGAAAATAGGAAAATAGGAAAATAGGAATATAGGAAAATAGGAAAACAGGAAAATAGGAAAATAGGAAAATAGGAAAATAGGAAAATAGGAAAATAGGAAAATAGGAAAATAGGAAAATAGGAAAATAGGAAAATAGGAAAATAGGAAAATTGGAAAATTGGAAAATATGAAAATTAGGAAAATAGGAAAATAGGAAAATAGGAAAATAGGAAAAAAGGAAAAAAGGAAAATAGGAAAATAGGAAAATAGGAAAATAGGAAAATAGGAAAATAGGAAAATAGGAAAATAGGAAAATAGGAAAATATGAAAATATGAAAATAAAAAAATAGGAAAATAGGAAAATAGGAAAATAAGAAAATAAGAAAATTGGAAAATTGGAAAATTGGAAAATTGGAAAATTGGAAAATTGGAAAATTGGAAAATTGGAAAATTGGAAAATTGGAAAATTGGAAAATTGGAAAATATGAAAATTAGGAAAATAGGAAAATAGGAAAATAGGAAAATAGGAAAATAGGAAAATAGGAAAATAGGAAAATAGAAAAATAGGAAAATAGGAAAATAGGAAAAAAGGAAAATAGGAAAATAGGAAAATAGGAAAATAGAAAAATAGAAAAATAGGAAAAAAGGAAAATAGGAAAAAAGGAAAATAGGAAAATAGGAAAATAGGAAAATAGGAAAATAGGAAAATAGGAAAATAGAAAAATAGAAAAATAGGAAAATAGGAAAATAGGAAAATAGGAAAATAGGAAAATAAGAAAATAAGAAAATAAGAAAATAAGAAAATAAGAAAATAAGAAAATAAGAAAATAAGAAAATAAGAAAATAAGAAAATAAGAAAATAAGAAAATAAGAAAATAAGAAAATAAGAAAATAAGAAAATAAGAAAATAAGAAAATAAGAAAATAAGAAAATAAGAAAATAAGAAAATAAGAAAATAAGAAAATAAGAAAATAAGAAAATAAGAAAATAAGAAAATAAGAAAATAAGAAAATAGGAAAATATGAAAATATGAAAATATGAAAAGAGGTAAATGGAAAAATAGAATATAAAACTTCAGTGCAACAAAAATACAAAATGTGTAAAAATGTGCCGATTCACTGCTGATGTCACTGACGATAATTTTTAACAGGTCACTCAGTGAAGGCGTATTTCCGGATGCCTGGAAGCTGGCCTCAATTACTCCGATTTTTAAAGCTGACGACAATCAGGCAGTTGGGAATTACAGAGATGTCTCGATTTTATGTTCTCTGTCAAAAGTGTTCGAGCATTTGGCTCACGATGCTTTGTATGCCGCTTCCCGACCATTAATATCGGAGCTCCGGCATAGTTTCGTAAAGAAACGATACGCAACTGCCAACCTGATATCGACAACTTCCGTGGAATGATCCAACAAATTTGCCAGACTATCGAAGTCGCTGTAGACTCATTCTTCTTGAAACTCAGCCGAAAGACGCAACCACCTTCAGATACTGTTTATTTTTGATCTCATCATTGGAAACATAGACTGTCCTTCTTTTCTGCAAAATATTAACTTGTACGCACCTTTCCGTCAACTTCGTGAGCGTGATTTATTTGTAGTTAACCGTCATAGAACAATGTATGGGTACAACAATGCTTTTGATAACTGTGTTAGATCGATCAATAATGTAAGTGCTGTTTTTGTATCTAGAATACGTGTTCAAAAGTAGATTAATGAACTTAGACTAAGTTTGGAGTTTTTAAAGACCAAGTAAATAAAATAAATAAATATAGCTATAATTTTTCTGTATAAAAATCTGATAAAGGCTATTAGCCTAATGTTAACAAATCTCGAGTGAGTTTTTTTTTCCTAAATATAGAAATAAAAATGTAAGAAATCTCTAAAACAATCGTTTTTAGGATAACTACTTTTATAAGTTTTAAACGTAGTATTTCTACACGCTGAAATTTAATTTACCTTAATTTTCCAAGTTATGAATTTAGTACAACCAAAATAGGTTTTACACACTAATCTAGCGGATTATACATTTTTATGAGTTTTTTTTTCAAGTAGAATCATGGGCTCTATTATATAAATAAAATCGAGAAGTCGATACAATCACTATTTCCTCTTCAAGACTGGTTCTCAATGGCTCTTCTCAAAGCTCAAAGCATCACTATCATACCGATAAAAATGTTATATTTTCATGTGTTGTGATTGCATATATTTAGGCGTTTCTGAAATGTTTCTCGAAGGAAAATATCAGGGACGCAAACCAAAACAAAATAATTCTCTGAATATATGTGACAAGCAAACCAAACAGCTCGAAAAGTTCTGAAAGCTGCACCGATAGCTATCACTCCATCGATGCTATCGAATTGCTCGGTACCTTTCATAGCAAAGTAGGGCTAACGATCAAAATTCTTATCGCCTCGGTTTCTATGGTTAGATTGTTTGTGATAAACATACTCAAATTTAGTTTTGTTCCATTTGTTCTTCAGAATTTGAACTTTAACAACCATTTTAGAAAAAACGAAAAAAAAAAGTTTAGCATCCAGGAAATGCGTTTTAGCACCCGAAATCAGGTGGATTCGATTTCGCCGATTTTCTAGACGACATTAATTCAAGATGGTGCACCACAAGTGCAAAATCAAAAGCACGAATCAATAAGCTATAAATATTTACTTATATTTACTTTTTTCAGTTGATTTTTTTATGTAGGATTACAATTTTTAAAGTTTCGAAAACGAAAGCGTTACGTTGGAGATGCAAGATATCGAGCGATAATGTTAGGTCGAGGAAAAAGTAATCCATTATTTTCTCGGCAGCTGGCTTTAGTGATCGATATATCGAAAAATCATACCTTATACGTTGTAAAGTTGACATTTCACACTAAAAAGATCTTTTGTTTTTTTTGTTTGTTCCAGTTGTGAGTTACAGGATGTTAACAATGGAAATCAACAAAGAGAAGTTTCGGTACATTTTACACTTTTTGTTCTATAAAGGCGAAAATGCATGCCAGGCCGCTGATATTGTGAATGGTGTTTATGGTGCCGATACTGTAAATGTAAAATACGTTTTTTTTAATTTTTTTAATGCAATACACTAAATTCAGATCCCTACTGGCAACAAATGAACCTTTTGAAGCTATCGATTGACCAGAAACATCCAGAATTGATCAAAAGAAAAGGTTTGGTGTTCCATTAAGACAACGCAGGCCACACAATTCCGGGAGCTTGTTTAAATACATCCACCATATAGTCCGAACCTGTCACCGAGTGATTACCACCTTTTTCTCGTATTGAAAAAATCCTGAGTGATAAAAAATTGGGATCAGAGATTGTAAAAATCTATTGTCAGAGTTTTTCGCCGATAATGACCAAGACTTCTATGAGACAGGCATTATGAAGCTACCTTTAGAGTGGCAAATTTTACGACAAAACGGTGCATATTTGATCCAAATCGGACAATCCGATGCATATTAAAAAATGTTTTGAATTTCATTAAAAAAATAATGGATTACTTTTTCCCCAACCTAATATATCTTTGGCGGTTAAACGAAGTAATATTATGATCACTTCATACGAAAGATAAAATGCCTAAGAGTTTTATGATTGCTACGCGTTGACTCGAAAACTTATTTCAGTAGTTTAAAAATTGTTTTGAAAACAGGGACCCGTTCGGGAATCCACTTAGTTATGATTGTGCAGCGATTGGAGAAGTATCAATGATAATTCGTTACGCATTGCGTACAAATGGTGCTATTGGCTATGGATTCGGTAGCGGAGAATACGAAATTTTGATATGGTGTGTAGAATATCTCACCATGTCAAAGAAACCGATAAAAGCAACAGTGTCAAAGTGGAATGGTCGCACTTAAGGGTTGTTGATTTTATACCTTGGCAAAGATTCATAATGGCGGTGGTAGAACAAATACCGTATATTATTCTCACGAGAACAAGAATTAATCATGAGTTAACCATCTTCAGTGGCTTCTACAAAGCCACCAATCGATCCTATTCAGGATCACCAGTTCAAAAGAATCGAATTTAATGTATTTTCCTGTATCAATATACTCATACTTATACTCATGCAACTCCACACAGAAGAATGATCAGAAAAAATTAAAATATTCATTAATTCATCCATTGAGAATTGATTCGAATGCAACTCAAACGAATGATTACTAAGCAAACGGTATTCCTACGTCCACCTTGCGGTTATATCGCAAATATAATCTATCTCTTGTTTCTTTCATGAGATTGCTGTATGAACAGACAATAAATTTATGAAAGGAAATTAAAGTATGGCAAGCCTTTTTTAAGAAGAGGATTGTGCAAAAAAAAAATAGCACAGTTTTTTTTACAAAAAAAAAAATCTATTTGTATATAATTGAGCATTATAACTAACCTTTTCCCCCCTTATTTTTATCTCATTTCAGGTAATATCCCCGCCCATGCTTCACACAGTAAGTACAAGTTTCCCCTCGCACATCCGGTTGTGTGCTTTTCCTCATTGTTGATGAAAAAAATCTGTTTATGACCAGTGCAATCTCGGAAGGTTGTTTCAACGTTTCCCAGTTTCCCACACACTGGCGTTATTCACCTTATCAATTCGAAGTTCTGTGTGTTGTTCCCTTCAGCACTCAGATTGCCAGATAGATTTTTTTTTGTGAGCTTCACACGGGACTGAATCTACAGATAACAGATCGATCGGTTCGGAATCCTGGAGGTTGAACACCTTCCCGAGATCGACAAGTCTTTTTCCGTTGAGAGCCAAAAGACGAACTGGAACATTGAACAAAACAACTTCATTTTGCCTTATCCGGAAGCCATCAACTCACCATATTTTTTATATTAATCTCGTCTGTATTTAAAAAACAATCATTCTTGGTTATGAAGTTTCTTCTTTTACTTGTATAAAACAGTTGTTAATTACACCAAAAAACTACACATATTTGTATAAAACAGTTACGGTGATGAAAAAAAACTAAGTGAGGTGTTTGTGTGCGTTTTATGTGTGTGTACAGAAAACTGGAAAAGCTGAGTAAAAACCTTCAGGACAAAGAACTTAAGCATGAAGCAATGAGGTTCGCCTCTGCAATATCTCACCTGGTAATCCTTTTGTATTCCTATATCTCTTGTACTCTCACTAGACTGTTGTTTAGCATTGTTGTATCTTTCTAACGTAACTATCTTCTGGAGGAGAGGATGAATTGTACACGCACACTACTGTAAATGTTTTTCCGCAATAAATTTTCTATTGTTCCGTTTGTATAATATCTTCTTTGGAAAAAATACACCCATGTTTGTACATTTTCTGACAGTTATTGACTGTCATTGGAAAAATATGAGAGAAGCCATCCTAATAAAAACGCTACAAAGTTTGCTTAACTAAACTCAGCAAAAAAAAAAAACACGAGAAAAACATAACATTGAAATTTTTAGTCATTTTGAAAGGATGTATCTTCGTGATAAATGAATGTATGTATACTCTTTGTAGGTACTAGTAGTTACTAGTTTAGGAACATTTCACTTTTGGGTTCGTTTTTTTAAAGTTTACCTACACGAGAAAAATACGCTCCCAGCCGAATCAATAACAGGACAAGTAAGACTTCTTACTACAGAGGAATCTTTAATTGAATGAAAAATTACTCTTTTGTCGTTGATTGTCAAATTTTTACAGCATAAAAATCCACAGTATATAGTGTTTCGGAAACATGAATAAATTATGCAAAAGTTCAACGATAAAAATAATATTCCATTTTCTTCTATCAATTTGAGAAACGTATCAATGACGAGTTTCTCCAGTGTTTGAGAACTGAAATGATCCGGCTCAGAAGGCCGAAGGGCTCATAAATAAAGGACAAAAAAAGAGTTGAAGTTTTTTACAGTTTCCTGATGATTTTTCAGTCTACTGTATCCCCGAAATCCCTGCAAAGGAACAGTTTTTTGCAGATTGTACTAAATGTAAAAGGTACAAGACGTATTAATAGATTGGTTGGTTCTTCCCCGTCTTCGTGTATGAATTTGTAAGATTTATATGGACTGTAGGGAGCGAAAAGAAGTTGAAGATTAGGCTTGTAAGGTTCGCTGTTAATTTGGATGAAACACATTTTTTCGAAAAAAAAGAAACCGTCGACTTTTTTCTTCCATTATTTTTTATCCTTCCATCACGCATATTAGTACAAATCAATCAAAAATGTTTAGATATATTGAAAAAGAAATGTATTTGTTATATCTCAACTCATAAAATTACAGCCTTTTGGAAAATCACTTTTCTGGGCTTATTTTTATTTGTACTATTTGTACTATTGTATGGTTTGTCATCGTACTGTAACTACGACTGTAACTGTAACATCGTAATGTAGCTACCCTCTCTTGTTTCTAAAAAACTCATCTATATGATAGTTACTGCCAAAATGCGATTTTCCATTTTGATGTGATCAGTTTAATTAAGATAGGCTTTTCAATTGATCTATCAAAAATAAGGAATCTTTCTCTTAAAAAATCATTACCTGAAAGCCTGCCTGATTGAAATATGTGATGTTCTAACATCAAAATTTGGAGTGCCTTACAATAAATATTCGAATACACTAATCAAAAACAATACTGAAAACTGGAACCGAAAAATTAACACTAAACCTACCGATGTTTCAAGTATATCTATTCCTACCACAGCGGGTCAAGTGACCCTTTATGAATAGTTAGTGAACAATGACTCGATTTATATATTTTTATTGAGAAACGTGGCATACCATATTTCTCCTGTATAATAACAATTATTAGGAAAATAATGAAATTACAACTTTTGACACGCAAAATAGCCCTGCAGCTTGGAATGTTTACTGTAAGCTCGCTTGGATAGTCAGCAATACAATTAGTTTAATCATTCACTATTCATTCACAAATACAACAAAATAAATAAAGCAATAACAAAAATGTGTAATGCAATGGTTTCGTATCACAACCACACATATAAATATTTCTGATGTCATATGAATGTTTGCGCGGGTCAAATGACCCGTTGCGGTAGTTAGGGCGGATTACATATATTTCTCAGTAAAAATAAATAACAAGAAAGGACTAAACACTGAAAAATACATTCGATGTATGTTTTAGCAAAAGTAGTGTATGCAAATTATGCTGTGACAATGTAATTTGCAAGAAAATTTTGACTGGATGTTCGAAATGGGTCATTTGACACCTCATGATAGGTGTAGTGTTAAATAAGTTCTAAAAATGCTAATACTAATACTAGTAGTCTTAAAAAAACCAATACATATAATGAAAAGTGCAGGTTGACGTCACTTATTGAAATTTGGTTTTCGTTAGGTTATTCCACAGTTTAGGTAATTTCAGTACAATAAAGAAGAATTATACATAGTAGGGGAAAAAGTTATCCATTATTTCCTCGGTAGCTGGTTTCAGTGATCAATATCTCTCGTAAAACTGTAAATAAATCATACAATTTACAATTTCGAGTTTAGGATCGTTGTAAAGGTGACACACTAAAAAAATCTTTTGCTGTTTTTGTTTTTTTTCCATTCATTTATGAGTTACAGAGTGTTGATAATGGAGGCCAACAAAGCGAAAATTCGGTACATTTCACACTTTTTCTTTTATAAAGGCGAAAATGCAAGCCAGGCCGCTGAAATTGTGAATGGTGTTTATGATGTCGATACTGCAACAGTAAAATACGTGAAATTCAATTTATTTTTATTTTTTTCTTAATATTTAAAAAAAAAATTATTAAAAAAAATAAAAAATTTAAGTGCAATACACCAAATTCAGATGGGCCGTTTGAAGCTAGCGATTGACCAGAAACGTCCAGAATTGGCCAACAGAAGAGGCGTTGTGTTTCATCAGGACAACGCCGGGCCACACAATTCCGAGAGCTTGATTGGGATGTTTTAACCCTTTGCGATCGTTTTTCTGCTCTCAGACACCACAGCTAGGAATCATACAAAATACTTTATTTAATGATGTAATAGTTTACATTTTTTCTAAACAAATTTTAATGACTAGTAAACATTTACATGTAATGTGGGATCAAGGGAAGATTGAAAAAATCTATTGCTATTCGCCAATAAGGACCAAGACTTCTATGATAGAGACATTACGAAGCTATCTTTAGAATGACAACAAATTTTCCAACAAAGCGGTGCATATTTGACCCAAATCGGACAATCCGAAGCATTTTAAAAATAGTTTTGAATTTCACCCAAAAATAATGGATTACTTTTTCGCCAACCTGATATATATAAAATTTTTGTTGTACAGACCTTACTCAAATTGAATTTTTGTTTTTTTTTCAATTTCTGGAAATTTTAGTACAGGAAAAAATGATTCACATTGATGTATAGTGTGTTTATTTTTGCTAAACATTTTGAAATTTGATTTTTGTTCAATTTTTTTCTCAATTGAAGTAATTTTAGTACAACAAAAATGAAAGTTGCATAATTATTTTCACGCGATTTCCATGCAGAACTATGTATAAATATTTTTTTGCGAATCTTGTCAAATTGATTTTTTGTTCAATTTCAAATAACTTTAGTGCAACAATAAATATATTTCATTTATGTATAGTAGAGTGCCAATGAAAATTGTCATCTCGAATTTTCAAATGGGACTTTTATTTAATCGTTGATTCTCATGGAAAACTACCCTATTGAGTTCAATCGGACTTCATTTACTAGTGTCGCACAGCCGTTTATGGATACCGAAAAATCACCCAAGGGGTTTAAAAAAAAAATGGTACCAAATGTCTTCAAATTGATGACATGAATCGTCGAGATCTACTGGCGTTTCGATTTTTTTTTTCATGCTAAATTTTTAAAAAACTCCCGTTTGAAAATTCGAAGGTCACTTTTATTTCATACATCTAATGGCACTCTAATGTATGGTATGTTCATTTATTAAAATTGGATTTTTGTTCGATTTTTCAGTAACAATTAAGGTGATTTAGTCATTTTAGTCCATTTTTGTTTGATTCACTTTTATGTATAACATGTTCATTTATGCTAAACTTATTGAAGTTTATTTTACTTTTATTTTTCATTAATTTTTCCCCCAATTTAAGTACAACCAAAATGAATGCTACATATTTAACCTTCAAAAATAAATTCCAGATGACTCCCGAAAACAACTATGTGTAGATTTGTTTGTACTAAAATTCCGAAATGAATTTCGTTTATTTTTCTTCAATTTCAAGTAATTTCAGTAAAACAAAAATTAAAAAGTTCATAATTATGCAATGTATATTTATTTTTGATAAACTGCTAAACTTATTGAAATTATTTTTTTTTCAATTTATATAATTTTAATATAACGAAATTACATGTATTCTACATAGTGAGTGTATCTGTCGATAATAATTTTCATATGGCTTTCGAGAACAGCTGTGTACGGATTTTTTTTGTGCTAAACTTATTCAAACTGAATTTTTGTTTTATTTTTTCAGTTTCAAATAATGTAATCTAATGTAAATTTGAATTGTTTATTTGTTTTTATTTACTGCAGTTCATTTTTTTGTTTAATTTTCCCCCAATTTAAAAAAAAACTTTAATTTGAAATATCTAAAATATCTTCTTGGATGGCACTAACGTTCCAGTGGAACTTTTGCCTTCTCAACGTAGCATCACTTGCGTCATTTTTATTAGTAATACTTGGTTGAGATTTCTATGCCGAATAACACCCCTTGAATGTTCTATGGAGCTCTAGAATACGCGTGATCACAGTGCAAGGCGGAAGAATTTTCATTGACGAAAAATTCCCCGGCTAGAACGGGAATCGAACCCGAACCCCCGGCATGATAGTGTGGGACGCTAACCACTCGGCCACGGGAGCACAATATCTAAAATATATATCTTTTAATTTTTTTCTATTTTTTTCATATAAATTAGAAGTCATATAGAAAATTTAAAAAATGAGTCCAAGAGGGTAAAACTATTTTCGAAGAATTTTGTGGAACATTGAATTTGCATGAATTTTTGAAACTTCGAACTTTTGTATACTAACAATCATTTTTAGCCACAAATTATAAATCCTGATGTGATTTAAAATAAAAAAAATGTAAGGGGTTGTATCTAGGACACAACTGCATATCTTCGACGTAGAACTACGCAATTATATTATGCAATCCACTTGTTTATCGCTTCGAATATTATTTTAGAATGCATCGAAATTTTTGTTATAGATTATGTTCTTCGTTACAAATAAATTTGATGAACGTCCTTCTACGTTTGATATGATGCCTAGGATTACCAAAATATGTGAACGGAAGAATTGTCAAATGATCATTGTATTTTACATTCCCCTCTGAAAATATTGCACATCTTATGTTTACGTAGTTCTCGAACCGCGAAAGTTCATTCACCACTAGTATCTGAAATGACGATTTTCCAAGGCTTCTCAGTTTAAAAGTACGTTTTAGGGAAATATATTCCGGTCTGCACAACGGCAAGCGAGTACAAAAGTACTCAACACCAAAAAATACCTCCGACTTGCATGTATTTGTAAAGCGGATTCCCCCAGGCACATTGATTTTGAAGTCCGTGTTAGGGAAACACAGCTCGGTGGGAACAAAACTTTATCTCATGAAAACGTGACCTGTTTTCGGATTTGGCACCCTGAAAGACGTAGTTCTACGTCAAAAGCTCTTTATCAATCTCCTTCTAAATGCAACCATTCAGAAACAAAACCGTGTGCGGAAATTGTCCCCCAACTGGTGATGAATCAAATCCAATCGTCATAACGAAAGTTGTCTGTTTGGCTTTGCTTAAAAAATAAATGAATAAAATTTGATTGTGATTTTATGTGGAGGAACCTTGGTTCGATGGGCATAATGAAACCTTTCTTCCTTTTCCACCTGTTGTTCGTGGGCTTTCAAGTATGTGTTACGATACATCGTGAGCCAAAAATTGTGCTCAGATGCATTTCACCACAAATCAGATGAAACCAGGCGCTTAGGGAGAGTACTGCCTTTATGTGTCTGACCTTTTCGGTGTTCCTTAACAATTTACCTTTGACTTTTATAAGCCAACCATGACTGCTGCTGTGTTCAGTAACTGTTGTTGCAACTCGCGTTCCTCTATTAATGGATATGCAACAATGCAAACTCCAGTAATCTGCACGATTCGTGAAAAATTGTTTAGCTGCCGCTCCCTTTTTAGCATTTAGAAAACAGTGTGCGCCCATATACGCGGGGGACCCTATGAGAAAGATCGGTTCACAGCGGTGTTGTGGTGCATCCAAGGATGAACGGGTTTCGCAAAGAATCTAATTAAATGTTTGCACAAATCACGATTTTTCTGCATCCAATGGCGGCGCTACGTGTTGTATGAACTGTTGTTTATTCGAAGAGGAGGTTCGCCGCTGCTGGTTTTGATGTGGAAATGGTTACCCGGTTGAATCCGTGGCTTTTGTTGGGCGATATACGATCGAAACGTGATTGTGGTGTTGCCACTAACCAATTTAACACAGTAGCAACCCCAAACTGGGTGGCGCATGGTAATTTGGAATTCTTTGGATGGCTTTGACTTCCTATGATATCGAAAGTTCTTATAGGTGTTGCGAGAAATGGCAAATACAAAAGAGGGACCTTCAAACCAAACTATTCGGACCAGTTTGAAGAAATCCTTTGAAAAAAAAAACTTCCCGATAGTTTTCGTACATTCATTCATTACTCTTGCCGCGCATGGAACTGAAGTCTCAGGTCATGCTCCTAACAAAGTTCAATATGTGTCCACACCCTCGATTTTTGGGATAGAGCTAAGGCAGCCACGTTATAGGAGTCGCGCTACCTTGTAGAACAAACGACAACCGCCACCTCCACCTCAATCCCGACATCACCACATTATCGTTTGGAGTCAAGCAAGCGCAAACATGACAAAACTTCTCCCAGTCTCTACTGCGGGTGGAAAAGCAAACACATTGCGGGATGCACGTGCGCC
>NW_026599909.1:0-15909 GCF_029784135.1 Toxorhynchites rutilus septentrionalis
AAAGATATCTCTCATTTTCCACTTCCAACACCCTAACTAGCGTTGGCAGAAAACATTTCATCTTTGGCAGAAATGATACCATTTTATGTGCTGGAGAGTCAAATGCCCAAATAATGAGCTGTTTTAAAAGCTTAAAAATGATTTGTATGAATGCGTGCATACATCTCTTTCTGTTCTTTTCTCATTTCATTTGAGATTGTGCGAAAAAAAAGTCCATGCGACGTCAATGGGGATCGAACCAAGACCGGCTGGAATGCAAAGCTATTTTACATGACCACGCTGTCCACATGGCTAATGATGCTTCAGCAATTGTTCAGCAAATACGTGATAATATAGCATCTGATTATAAAATGAAGTTGGGAAGTGTTTTCTAAGAGTAAAAAAGAAGCGCATGAAGGAGAACAATATCTATCTCGGGCTGGGCCGTGTATGTGGCAAAGTAGCTCGTTCGTATTAATCTCATATTGCTGTACCTTGTATATTATACAAATGCTTATCAGTATTTGTGAATCATGACATTTTCTGTTATGTTATGTCTCATTTAATGTCATAAATCGGGATGACAAAACATGAGCTAAAAATCAATTTTGGGTGAAGCTTCGATTCGGCCATCATAGAATCAGTTCTTGTGTCAGTTGACTACGTCTCGGGCAAAATATATTTTGTCTCGGTGAACAGTCCCGACAGTAACAATGATAATCAATCTTTCGTTAGCGATGTACGAAAACTGACCAGAATGAGGGAAAGTTTTATTCATATGTGGCGGTTTGAACGTCAGACACAAGTATTTAAGAATCATTTACTTCTGTTTCTGCACCGTGATAATTGGGTTATTTGGCATCAATTCATAAAACCCGGAAGGTCATGGCATGATTTAATGAATAGAGGCTTCAGATTCTGCACTGGTCTGCTTGTTTACCAGATCAAAACCCTATCAAAAACTTATAAGGAGTGATCGTACGAATAGTAGATGCAGCTTACAAGCAGTATGAGTGCTTATGCTTAAACGAGCAGTATCCTCTGCGTAGAACGAGATACACACTACAA
Organism: Toxorhynchites rutilus septentrionalis; assembly: GCF_029784135.1. Lineage (NCBI taxonomy): Eukaryota > Metazoa > Arthropoda > Insecta > Diptera > Culicidae > Toxorhynchites > Toxorhynchites rutilus. The sequence goes on from NW_026599909.1 coordinate 1,048, forward strand.
CATGACGCAACTTGGTCGAAACCACTCCGAATGGGCTATTTTAATTGATTGAGAATTTAAGATGACCTACGAATAAGAAACTTATTGCAATTAATGTGAAATTGACGTTGATTTTGTAAAGGAATGAGAGTTTTTCCATCTGGTTCTATAGTTATGAAACACTGGAATTTTAGTTTTTTTTCACGTCCGCGTCTGGACACAACAATAAAGTTCAAATGACCAGTCTTTTAAATGAAGATAGTTATTATATCCTACACCGTATACTTCAATTCAATAGACTTCTTACATATCTCTGGAAACTCAGAAAAATTGAGTGGTTCTATAGTTGCGAAACGCAGTGTAATTGGTAAGTTTTTTGTATAAATAAGAAAAAGATAAAAATTATCAAGAATTTTTGCAATAGGAGTCGAGGACGAGTCGTCACTTCATTCTGGAAAAGGGGTCTCTTGCCCAAAAAAGTTTGAGTATCCCTGTTCTGGACACAGAAATAGCTTTTGACACACTGTGGCACGGAGGTTTAATTTACAAAATGATTGTCAAGAACTTCCATTCATAGTTAGTAAAACTTTATGCTTCATTTCTAGAAAATCCTACGTTTTAACCCCACATTTACAACACACATTATTCAACATCTAACTTTTTCATTCCTAAGGGTGGTATGTTATCACCAGTTCTGTATAAACTTTTACTTGTGATATTTCTAACTTTCAAAATTGTATTAAATATCTCTTTGCTGACAATTTCGCTTTAACCCTTCTTTGCATGATGCATGCATTATTGCATTATTGGTGAAATAAATCAAGGTCCAGACACGGTCAACTTAAAGTGGACTTGGGCATTCAATGTTATGATGGAAATTTCCACCATTATGCAAAGAAGGGTTAACATCGTCTGGAAAAAGATCAAAGGACGTGATTAGTTGATTGATATTGATTTTTGCAATAAATGGAAAACGAAAGTAAATGCAAACAAGTTCTCTTCACGAGGTTCACAGCGTCTAGAAAACTCTCAAGTAGATGTCTACCAGTTGACGGTACACAGGTTGCATGGAAAGATGACATAAAATATCTAGGTAAGGTCTTGGATAAACGGATTACGTTCCATAGAAACACTCAAAATGTTACAAATATTCAGAACAAATGTATCAAATTGATTTACGACCTCTCATATTGGTTTAACACTGAAAATGTACATTAGACAGCGAATATCCACACCCGAGGTAGGTTTTGTAACAATTTAAATCCAAATTTCTTGAGAAAAATTGTAGCATCCGACCATGAGCTCATTCGTGAGCTTTGTGATTAATCATTGCAGTGTTTGTTTTCAGTTTGTAAGTCAGTCAAAGCTCATGCTAAAGTTTTTCTTTTTTTTTGCTCAATAGTTTAAAGTTTTTTATTAATTCGTTTTTTCCCTTAGAATCTTATGAATTGATTCGACTTTATAAGCATTAATTGTTTGCTGTATAGCTTATGCTGATCTCAGAACATGAACAATCATTTTGTAAACTCTGTACATATTATCATTAGTGAAATAAACGATGGAAACGATTGATTGAAATATGATCTTCGACAGAGTTCCACTCTGAAGCTAAAATAGAAGACTTCAATTAGTGTTATAATGAGTTATAATACCTAGAATGACCTTCTCGAGATACTATTTGTTTTCCAAATAATATTTTTTTCATTTAGAATCGTGTGTGTGTGTATGTTTGATAAACCTAAGCCTTCAGCTCACGCAGTGAATTTGTTTTTATGTCTTCACTGGTGTCAACTTTTTAGTTATTTTTACTGCCTTTTGACTTTAAGATTGAACTGCGCTGCCAACTCGCACCAGACTTTCTTCTTCCCTCTCAGGTATCGATTAAAAATTATGAACAACTTTGCTCCTATATTGAGGTGGGATCGCACCCCAGAACATGCAACAGTAAGGTTTTACTCCTAGGATTTGAAAGCTAACTTCCATAAAAGACACGTTGTATCTAAATAAATGCAGTGTATGTCCATTAGGGTGACAGCGAAAATGGTCATGTCAAATTTCAAAAACGGACCATGTACATATTGTTTATTGGCCCATAAAAAATGATCTGTGCAAATTTCAGCTCAATCGGACATGATTCAAGGATGCCTCAAAGCGCTCAAAGTTTTAATTTTTTGATCCTCGAAAATCTTCCAAGGGGGGAGTCAAGAAAATTTGGAAAATCGAAATGCCATATTACTTAAAAATGCATAAAACGTCGAGATCTGGTGTTATCTCGAAAAAAATATTTTGGCCGAAAATCGACCTTTTGGTACTTAGCCTGAGAGGCAATGAAGGTATAGAAAAAATAAATAAAAACAGGAAGTGGGTTATATCTATGGTATAGCCGCAAGGGTGACGTAGGACTATCGTTGATTTAAAGATCATTTGTATGAAGTTGAATCTGAATTCATTCTGAATGAATGAATATTTGGAGAACTTCGAAAACGAGAGCGTTACGTTGGAGGCACAAGGTTTTATGCATCCAATATTGGATACGGAAATATCCTACTGATGAGGAAGAATAATCTTCAGAAGCTATCCTGTTGATTGCGATTGATTGAAAAATCACAAAACCTAATGTATTTGGTCACAGTGTTACATGGATAGAAAACATTAAAATAAACTCTTTCATATGAATGTAATTTTAAATTCCTAGAGGAACTGGAAGATTATTTTCAGTAACGATTAGATATTTCCACATTTTCCTCGATACTGGAAGCCCACCAGTGGTTAATGCTAACTCGATAACCATATGTTAATAGCACTTGATTGAAACATATTTGGTCACAGTGTTACATGGATAGAAAACATTCAAATAAACTCTTTCACATGAATGTATTTTTAAATTCCTAGAGGAACTGGCAGATTATTTTCCGGATCTTTCTCGATCCAAACGGAAAGAATTCCGTGCGTGTATGTGTGTGTGTGTAGCGGCTGCTTCGAGATCTTCCCGGGGAACCGTTTGTAGCATCACTCTCCTCCTGATGGATTCCCTTCTGGCCTAAGGTGCACAAACAGACACCGTTTATCCGCGCTTTCATGATAAATGAAGAGCTTCATCACAACAGCGACAACATGCTCCAATCGCTGTTCAATTAGAACTGAGTGGATTTCCGAGCGGCGCTCGCTTATATACCGATTGGTGATTTCAATAGCCTATTTTGAAAGCAAATTTAAGACTATTGAAACAAGTTTTTGGATCAGAAAGTAACAAGTATAGAACGCGTAGACATTTTATCCTTCGAATGAAGTGTTTATCATACCATTTCGTTCAGTTGTTTAGGAGCTATTAACACTCAAAATCTCGGTCTTCGGCGTAACGCTTTCGTTTTCGAAACTTTGATTTTACACCCCGGTATAGAAATGAAAGACGTAGTCCTACGTTAATATCGAATTTAAAGAACCGACCATGTACATTTTGTTTATTGGCTTCGATAAAGAGGGCTTCCCCTTTTTCGAGCGGCATTAGGCATGAATGATATCCGCTCGTTGTGTTATACTTGCCAGCTCGCTCGCGACCAGAGATGCCAATCTTCCTGATTTTTCAGGATTTCCCAAACTTTTTGGAATATTCCCTGATATCTTGACGAATACTCGATTTCACCTGATTTTACTAAAATGATCCTTATTTTCCTTTATTGTTGTATTTTCCGCTTAGGAGATTCGCGTTGTCGGAGGTACATCGTAGATATTTATTAACACGTTCGACGCCCAACGCGACGTTTTTGAGTTTCTTGCAGAGCCCAACTTGCGATTAAATTATTAGATGAAGATGAAACTTAATTTATAGATAACTTTTACATGATCTAGCAATGTTTGTTTTCAATTGAAGACGAATTGATGACAACAACACATGCCAAAGTCATAGTATAGGGGTTTTGCAAAAAACTGCAGTACAACCATCCGTACTATAAATTATTAAAAAGTATAGTATAAACAGTATAATATTATGGTTATGATTTAATTATTCTTCTTCGTATCCTATAGTTACATTTAGATGCCTATTCTATCAAATTCCTTCTAACAATCCTACTCAATTTGAGCGAGGAAAGTGTCACCCATATCTGGGTGACGGGGCGCCGAAAGTGTTAAAGCTTGAGGTTGGCGTAAAAGAAAGATACTCCCTTCGAAAAAAACGTATTCCTCTATTACGTAGAATATATATTTGATACGGAAAAAAAAATTTCATTCATAATTTTTCATTCAAAAGTATTTGTATTCCATCTGAAAAATCAATTATGATTCTAGCTTTATAATAAAAAAAACCCCGAAGCTCAATGCCTCAACGCAACGAATTATTTTGGAGTTTAGCTGGAAGGTGCCTTCAGATTACCACAGAACCAGGTTCCTAAAAAGTTCCTTCAAGGCGAAAAACTCTCACTCTATGGCCAGCATAAAAACCTTCAGTAGTTTCCGACGATGATACAAACATGTTCTTGGAGGATAAAATTTTCAAGTGACGTGAATAAATGTATGTCTGCCTACAAAAGTGATGCTTCGGTTCTTCCAAAAACCGTTGCAAACATTCCGGACAACCCTGGATGGACCATCCTGATTTCTTCCTGATTTTTATTTTCATATTCCCTGATTTTTTTAAATTATAGATTGCAACCCTGCTTGCACCTGTGGTTTCATTCCAATCCATTTTTGTTTTTAAGAAGGACCCTTGTGGAAAGAAATTCTACTCCGTACTCCTCCTTCACCTTTCTTCTTCTTCTTTCTTTGTTTTTAAGAGGCTTTAAACTTTTGCAGTTCATTCGCCTTTATTCACCTTTCTTGAGAAAGGCAATCCACTCCCGCTCGATGTTCGCTGGCAACGATGTTGCTTCGATGACCACCAAAACGAGAAGTGGTATGGTTTAAGGTAAGGTTGGGTTTTTTGATTATAGAGACTTTAAATTTTTTCAGTTCATTCGTCTCTAACCGTGAGAAAGGCTCTTGGAAAACTTTACTCTACTTCTGCACTACACCTCCGCCCTCATTGCCTTGAGAAAGGCACCCGATCACTCGTCGTCTAGCGACGATGTTGTCAAGTAGGCGTCCACGATGATGATGTGTGGCTAAGAATCGCGGATAGCTTATTCATACCAAATAAGATGAAAATGGAGAGAAAAGAATATATTAGAACCCCACTCAATGCCGAATTCATTCATTATAGCAAATTTGTTCATGCATCAGCGATATGAACAAAATGAACTCGTTTGTTATTGTCATCAATATAAAAAGGGGAGTGTGTTTCGAGCTGAAAAGAAAGTCACTGAAATAAAATCATATTCGTTACTCGTGAATATTTGTTGATATTCTAAGACACTGATGAGGAATGAGGAATGAGGAATGAGGAATGAGGAATGAGGAATGAGGAATGAGGAATGAGGAATGAGAAATGAGGAATGAGGAATGAGGAATGAGGAATGAGGAATGAGGAATGAGGAATGAGGAATGAGGAATGAGGAATGAGGAATGAGGAATGAGGAATGAGGAATGAGGAATGAGGAATGAGGAATGAGGAATGAGGAATGAGGAATGAGGAATGAGGAATGAGGAATGAGGAATGAGGAATGAGGAATGAGGAATGAGGAATGAGGAATGAGGAATGAGGAATGAGGAATGAGGAATGAGGAATGAGGAATGAGGAATGAGGAATGAGGAATGAGGAATGAGGAATGAGGAATGAGGAATGAGGAATGAGGAATGAGGAATGAGGAATGAGGAATGAGGAATAAGGAATGAGGAATGAGGAATGAGGAATGAGGAATGAGGAATGAGGAATGAGGAATGAGGAATGAGGAATGAGGAATGAGGAATGAGGAATGAGGAATGAGGAATGAGGAATGAGGAATGAGGAATGAGGAATGAGGAATGAGGAATGAGGAATGAGGAATGAGGAATGAGGAATGAGGAATGAGGAATGAGGAATGAGGAATGAGGAATGAGGAATGAGGAATGAGGAATGAGGAATGAGGAATGAGGAATGAGGAATGAGGAATGAGGAATGAGGAATGAGGAATGAGGAATGGGGAATGAGGAATGAGGAATGAGGAATGAGAAATGAGAAATGACGAATGAGGAATGAAGCAGGATTATAAGTGAACTTGTGTTATGATTATTCACTTGCAACCTCAAGGAAAAGGTTAGTGCATGCTGGCGTTAGTATGCTTCTCATGTGAGAGTGAAAATCTGAGACATCATATCAGACAGCTGTTGTATTCGCAACACATGACAGTACCATCAGAGCATCGATTGGAAAAAAGTGAAGGAATTTCTGTTTGAGTGACACAAAGTGTTTAAAGCATTCAGCGCGTTAGATCCTTATACCGGAGCGATGCAAATGTTTATAGCAATCCTGTTTTGCCAAAACTGTCCGTAAACCACCATAAAAATCTTGTATTTTATTCTGCCTAAGTCACATTTTCCTAGCGACACGGTGAGTAAAAATAGGAACATCAGTGTGTCAAACAAAGCAAGATACGCAAGAGTCAACCTACAATCAACTCTTTCCACCTAAACAGAAATTAAAATACCTCTATTTATATTACTTTATTTCTCCTTTGCTTTTCCCGTTTCCATCTGAGATTGAACTAAGCCCATGCTGTTGGCACGGAACTAACATACGTAATAAAAAAGTTTGGTTGATGTCGGTTTCTTTGCATCTATTATGCTACGTCCACATGTGTCGTATATACCACCGTGTTTAGGGTTATTGTATTTTTCGGAGCAAGGCACTGAACGGAATGTTCACTCACGTCTATGGGAGTGTGAAGTGATCCGGTGGAGAAGCAAAGTCACTTGCAGGGCGAGTGACACTGGTGGGAGTGGTCCCCCGCGAATCATGTAAACTTTTGAAAGCTTGTTTCGATTAATTCATACTCTGAAGGGGTGGGTGGTGTGTTCTGAGCTCGGCTCGAAATGTTTTCAAAGCGTATTGAATTTCGGAAACTTCCAAAACAAAAACGGGTCGTTCGTTTCAGGACTAGTTTCATGCCCAGCCCCCTATAGTTGTCCCTATTCTCCGAACAAAACACCAAAAAAGCATCGAATGACATAAGCGAAACAATCAAACAGCTTTCGTTTATTAGTTTGATACGGGCCGCTTCCTCGAAAAAGGGGTGAGCGTTTGCGGAAAACGAAAGCTGCGGGCCTCACTCCAGGGGGGGGGGGGTTGATAAAAATACCAAAACATGAGCCAAGCATAACCGAATTATAGCTCAGCCGAGAGTGGGAGAAACAACGGGAAGCAACAGAGGAAAAGAATACCTAAAAAAGAACTGAAAGTGTGGCAGGACCTAGCACAACACAAAAGACCTGAAAAAGGTTGTTGCGGAAGTAGGCCTTCCCCATTCGCGAACGGACGGTTTGTCCGTTCGGTTCGATCGTTTGATGGTGGATAATCCTTTTTATGCTGTGCGATCAGTGAACTGCTTTAAATATGAATGTGATACGATTTAAACTTCCGGAAAATTTCCATCCCAAAACGAAAGTGTACCGACGAAAGAAGTAAGAAATTGAATTGTGCACGTATTATCAGTATCTGTGTTAAGGTTTATCAAGCTTTATTATGAGGATGAATTAACTATTGATGATTCCACCTCGATAAAATTGAATATCGAACCGAAGCTTGCTTGAGAAGCAGAAGTTGTGCAACGTTAAAGCGTAGTTCAACAAGTCAACTAAATTTTCCAGGCCTTTGAACATCCGGCATTGTACACCAAGCGTCGAGTTTTGCATCCTGGCAGTTGAATAATGTGCTTTTCCGCGGTTGCAACTATAGCACCAGTGTTCAAGTAGGTGTTACACCTCAAAGGTATGCTGCGGGATGAGAGATATTCACTAGCAAGGATGCAGCGGTGAGGGTAGCGTAGGATCCGGTTATAGTTTTTCCCCGAGGTCGCGACACGAGCGGAGAGGGAAAACTTATTCAATTTATGCTTTGATGTGAAAACTAATTAGTGTCGTACTTTGTCTGATGTGCCCTCTACATTTCCATGGAAATTTATCGTAATGATCGATAGTTTGCGTGGATTGTGATGTAGCTTAAAAACCGATTGGAAAAGGAAATCCTTTGTTGTTTTTTTTCGATGCAATAATTTCACAAGAGTAATCTCAAGTCACTTCTGCTGTATTCGCAGGATATCTCGCTGTGTTTGGATTTCGCCGGATACCCTATTCACGCTTTGCGAAGTGGTTCTTCGAAAACTACTGCTGCATGTTGTACCGCGGCAGAAGTTTTGGCCTTTCGTTATTGTAAGTACTGAATAAAACATATTATGATGACACTTTTCCCAATGTAAACCACATACTGATTAGAAAAGTTCTTCTCTCGAAGTGCTTTGAAGTGATAGCATCTATAAAAACAATGTTCCGTGAACAATTGTTTCTACTTTTCTTCATATTATAATAACTAGTTTGCTTCGAGGCAATAAGTTAAGTTAAACAAATTAAAACACATAATTGCCATTTAACATTGTTACTTTCCGCCGTTCAGAGAGAGCACCTCATTTTCCAACGAAAAATAATATCTTCAAACATTGTGTTCTTTCTCCCCCAACAGTCTCTTTTACCGAATGAAACCGCTCGCAGCAGCGTCTGGCATCAGGTCGAGTGTCCCTGGGATTTCAACCGGCCTCAGCACGCCACTGTTAACTACTCCAACCATTGGAGCCTGCTGTCAACAGCGGCGCAGCACCAACACAAGACACTGTCGAATATCCGTGTCGGTTCGTTGGTGCGGAACAAAATAACCCAGCAGCTGCTGCTAGATCTGGACTATTGCAGCAGCAGTGGCAGCGAGTATCAGCAACACCAGGGATCCCAGTATGAGCTTACCAATCGGGAGCTGTACAGGATGGGATTTTCCAGCCCCGAGAATTCAGCGTGCGATTGTGGCAAAAACTGTGGTCAGTGCAAACGTAATCTAGCCCGGACTCGGGAGGAAACGAAGCCAGTGATTCAACAGTTGGTGATTCTGGGCCACAGCAAGATGCAGCCAGCAAGGCGGGGCACCTGGCAAATGCAAATTAATGGCGACAGGTTCGGAGCCGGCTGGAGCCAAGTGAAAATGTAATGCATCACGGAACGGAGTGGAGTGCCAACTTACCTGCACTACTATTATCACAGAATCATTTTGTAACGGACCGAAGATGTCCTCGTTCAGGATCGTCTGCAGCTCGTTGTAGCGGTGTATCATGCGAAGAATCTCGCTGATGTTTGCCGATCGTTGGGCGCCCTCAGACACTCCCGCGCTCGTTCCATTTTGACCTAAATTGATGTTGTTTTCATTGGAAGAAAGAGAAAAAGAGATAGTGAATCAGGATTAGTAAGGAAGTAAAATAATTGCACTGGTAGTTATTGCACAAATTACGGCTGGATTATTTCCTCGTTGCTAACAGAAACACAGTCCATATAATAAATTGTAGAGGAATTGAAAGTTATGCTATGGGGAATAGATTCTCTGAAACTGGTTTTAACATTGAACAACATGAAAGTTTTAGATACAAGAATTTCATTATATAGATTATAAATTACAGAGGGCGTGTAGCATAACTTAAAACCCCATTTCAAATCCCATTTTAAACTCCACAATAAACTCTTTATTCTGCTTCCCTATAAGCAATCAATTGTTTTATATTAAATGACTCTTGCGCGAGCAATTCAATTTTTACTTTTCCCACAAATCATTCTTCAAGCATGACTTCATCAATTGCTTTCCCCACAAATTATTCATTATCCATAAAAACTAACATGTATGCGCTAGCAAAACATCCATTCCGTGTCAAACCGATATGTGGTTCTCAGATTTTCGTCAAAAGTGGTAATTTTGTTCGTTATCGCAAAACATTAGATCCGTATTTTTTTATTTTTTTATCAGGGTGCCCTTTATCATTTTAGTGTGGTTCGAATTTTTTTCCACTTATTCCCAAAAATGACTTTTTTCAAAAATTCATAACTTTTGAACCACTGAACCGATTCAGATGATTGACATATCAAATTGAAGCCAACGAGCCAATGAAGCCAATAGCTTTTTATTGAAAAAATATTGAACTTGCAAAGAAACTGGATTTTATTTTCGTTATTATTGTTTTATTCGTTTTTTATTGTTTTCATGGCTCTGGAAGGCTAGAAGGCGCTTTTTTATATTTTTTATTGAATTTGTTTTTTTACATAACATATCTCGATATTTTTTCGTTTTTGTAATATGATTTTTCAAAGTTAACCGATGGTTCGAAAAATAATTATTCCCCTCCACAAAACTTACAACAAAAATCATAACATTTGAACAACTGCACCGATTCACATGATCAACATATCAAATTGAAGCTTATGAGTTAGTTTTCTTCGGAAAAATATTACTTTTGCGAATTGAATTTTGGACTCCAAATCAAAACAATCCCAAACAGGAAAAGCTCTACGCACTTTATTTGGAATTAACTCTAGGGTTTTAAAATAAGCTCAATGATGATCATGTTCTGGACTTTCGACGTGAGCGATCACGTTCGAATTTGCTTGAGTTTCTGATCATGAGTAATCATGGCATTATATGTATATGGAGTCTTTTAATAAGAAGTAAAAGTTAATAAGAAAGGGTTCATTATCAAACGAACTCTATTCCTTCCTATTTGAATGCGATGAACGCATTTGGCCGAATTTTCGAAACTTAAAATTTTTGTATGTTAACAATCATTTTTAGCCACAAATTATGAATCCTGATGTGATTTAAAACGAAAAGGGTTATTATCAATCTCCTTCAAAATGTAGCCATTCTCGAAATATTTAAAAAAATATTTCTAATTTATAATCTTTTTCATAGTAAATAATCTCTTTTAATATGTTTGTCGTGTTATATCGCCATGTTCATGAAATTTTATGAATTTTCTTATAATTTCCAACAATTTTTTCGATTGATTGAAGTTTGTATTAAGATAAAAAAGATTTTTTAGTTTCGCTACGTTTTGTATTAACCCACATGTCTTCGAATGTTTTTACCATAACGATGTGTTTGGAAAAGTTGTTGGAAATTATAAGCGAATTCATAAAATCTCAGATGGTATAACACGACAAACATATTTAAAGGGCCTATTTACTATTAAAAAGACAATAAATTACAAATATTTTTTTAAATATCTCGAGAATGGCTACATTTAGAAGGAGATTGATAATAACCTTTTTTGTTTTAAATAACATAAGGATTCATAATTTGTGATTAAAAATGACTGCTAACATACAAAAACTCGAAGTTTCGAAAGTTCCTAAAAATTCGATGTTCCACAAAGATCGTCAAAAATAGTTTTACCATCTTGGGCTCATTTTTTAAATTTTCTACATGACTTCTATTTTATAAGAAAAAATTGAAAAAAATATAAAAGAATACGTATTTTTTGATATAGCAAATTAAAATTTTATTTTGTAAATAAAAAAAAGAGTACTAATTTTTCTTCTCAGTGTATATTTTTTTCAAATTAAGACAACACTACTCTATAACTATTTCCAACACACTATTTCGGTACGACTCATATTTTTTTAGATATAAATTTTCAAAGATTTCACTTACTCAAATCGATACGCCCTTTTCAAAAGTTACGCTTGAGTCAAAAAATGAACCATGATGATGTATTTGGAAAAGTTGTTGGAAATTATAAGCAAATTCATAAAATTTCATGAACATGACGGTATAACACGACAAACATATTAAGAGGGATTATTTACTATAAAAAGGCAATAAATTAGAAATATATTTTTAAATATTTCGAGAATGGCTACATTTAGAAAGAGATTGATAATAACGTTTTTCGTTTTAAATCACATCAGGATTCATAATTTGTGGCTAAAAATGATTGTTAACATACAAAAATTCGAAGTTTCGAACATTCCTATAAATTCGATGTTCCACAAAGTTCGTCAAAAATAGTTTTACCATCTTGGCCCATTTTTTAAATTTTTTGCATGACTTCTATTTTGTATGAAAAAATAAAAAAAAATAAAATTATGTATTTTGGATATTGCAAATTGAATTTTTATTTTGTAAATAAAAAAAAGAGTACTAATTTTTTTTCTCAGTGTACAGTTTTTTCATATTCAACCATCAATACTCTATAACACTTTCTAAGACACTATTTCGGTACGACTCATAGTTTTTGAGATATAAATTATCAAAGATTTCTCTTACTCAAATCGATACGCCCTTTTCAAAAGTTACGCTTGCGTCAAAAAATTCCCAATTGCTGTGGAAAACCTATATTTCCTCCAACCCAAACGGAATACACACTTCCATTGGAATCAAAAATACAAGTTTTTAAAATCTGCATTTTTAGGACGATTTCATATGGAATTGCTGGGATGTCAATTGAGTGTCGGTCACTAGTTCAATTGATAGGGACAAACGTAAATCACAAATAACAGCAAAACAAGCGGCTGGTGAGGTGTGGTTATTCAATCGAATGGATGGGATACTGTGAGAAGAGATCCATATGAGTGAAACATGCCCGTACATCAAAGTAGCCAATTATCCCGCGATATTGGTTAGAAGAGAAGTTTTGTCAACTGATGGCTGATGGTATTTGTCGTTCGAATTCAAAAGAATGAATTGATTTTTTTCAGCACTGGTTTAAACACATTTCATGGCGACCGTGACAGGACGTGTACATGTCACATGGTTATCATATCTATAATTAGCACATTACACAGTTGCCATTTTTTCGGCGTAAGAGTATTCCTTCTATACCATTGCATACGGTACATTTACACAGTAGCCATTTAGGCGTAAGAGTATTCATTCTGTTATTCCATTATCCAGTTAAACCACCGGACACCGGAAGCGAACGCGTTACCAATGTGGCTACGGAGAACAGAACATTTAATGAATAAAACAAAAAGTGTCGAGATATCATACGACATTTTTAAGTCGATTGAATGTTCAGTTTATGATGTTCATTAATGACACAGCACATACATCTCCATAAATAGACATACGATAGTGATCGCTAGCAAGATTGCTAATCGTATTATGTTTCATGTCGACCGTGACAGGACACAGATGTGAAAGGCATGACCGCATTGTTGATGTGGAATTACGTAACTATTTCATTAAATTCGGCTGTTTATCACTTTGAATTTAGTTTTAGAATAAAACGAAATTGCAGAGTAAACTCTTGAAATCATTTTGAGCTACAATTACCAGAAAATATGCGAAATTTTTATTGATTATTTTTAGTTATTTCGATGATTTGAAATTCTAAGAACGAGTTCTGGAGACTGAATATACACTCGACAAAAAAATTAGAGGAACAGAGTGCGAAGTCGAAAATTTTAAGTGATTTTTGACATGCTATAACTTCGTGAAAAATCAATTCATTTCGATGGGATGCGCGTCATTTTGAAGCTACAACTTTCAAGCATTAGAATATTTTATGTACATATTTCTATCTTGTGTGTAGTAGGCAACAATATTGGGAAGAAATGAAAAATCGATTTTTCTTTGTTTTCCAGGAATATTCTGGACTAACACATTTTTTAGCTAACCAACTTAACAGCAAATCCAACCACCCTCATCAACCAGCCTTCATTTGGTTCCAAGAACATTCCTGTAGGACCTTCCCACAGAGTGATATTTCAGTTTGAATGAAAAATTAACCCCTTCGTCTTTGATGATGAATAATTCAATAAACAAAAAATAAATAATTAGCACACTTTTAGGCGTCCCAAAAAGTGACATTAACTGAGCTTAAACATGTCATTAGAAGAGCTATCCGGGGAAGCCGTTCACACAATAGAACAAAATTTCCCCAAGCGAGAGGCGAGTTTGTGTATAACATGTATGAAAGAGCATCCAAAAATAGAAGAAACATTTTTACGTTAACGTTAACGTTAATATACTGTTTTACGCTCTCCGTTTTGCTCTCAGCAAATACTGTCCCTGTATATCTATAAGATTCGTTGAGTTTTATAATGTAGGGTAATATTCATGTGCATTGGTATGTGTGATCACGTGACGTAGAGTGGAAATATCTATAGGACGACTTTAGATGGAAAATTTAATTTAATGGCTGATGTATTTATATGAGGTTATAATAACAAAAAATGTTAACGAAACGAAACGATAAACAGTGAGTTTTATTTTTCTATACAACTATTTTCATAGTTATATTTTGAAAGAACTAAGAACGCGTCTCAAATGAGGGTTGATTTTGAATGTGAATGCGTGACAGCAGTGGTAACAACTGTAAATTTCAATTAATAGTTCCGTTATAACTACTGCCACATATACAGCGCAGCATTACCAGAAGCTGCTGCTACTCGTGCAGGTTGCACTCACGCACACATATGCAATTGACAACATTGCTACTCATACATGTACAAAAAAAAAGCTGACACTCACACAACTAAAATGAAAGTTCAACTAATACATGTTTTGTGCTAAGAATGACTTATTTTCTATCAATGCTAGTTTGGGTGTAGTAGCATTTTGAATTTGAAATTTCTGTTAATGAGAACATGTTCTACATGTTATTCTATAATAGTTAAGCCACCCTAAGACAATGAATGCTGATCAATAGTTGAAAAAGAAAACAAAAACTGAAAACCATACATGATTCCGCGTGTGAATGTAATTTTAGCGGCTTCGATATTAGGCATTTTGAGTGGTTCAATATCGAAATTCAATTCACTGACAGAGAAGCGATATAAGGTATGTACGGAAAGGTAAATCCATTTGCAAGTGGAAAATTTAAATTATTAAAATATTTAAACTGGTGGGGTTGAAATGGACAGTGAAATGTTGATATCACATCCAATGCATGATGGAAAGTGATGGGAAGAATATTCAACTCTTTTTCTATTGCTGTCTCTGTTTGT
>NW_026599910.1:0-15893 GCF_029784135.1 Toxorhynchites rutilus septentrionalis
GGTACCAAAACTGCTGTTGTTGCTGCTGGATAATCTGGTATCTGTTCCTCAACCGGTTCACTGGAACGTCCATCATGTCTGGGTAAGGTAGAGCTTGGAGTTGTGAGCCGACCAAAAAATGGCCTGGCGTGATGGCTTCGAAGTCGTTAGGATCCTCAGATAAAGGTGCTAATGGTCTAGAGTTCATCGCACTTTCTACTTGCGACAGTATCGTGACCAAGTCCTCGTACAGTAGAGAGGTGCTGCCTAACTGACGAAGCAAATGTTTTTTTGCCACCTTCACAGCGGCCTCCCATAAGCCGCCGAAGTTGGGGGCGCGCGGGGGAATCATATTCCATCGTATTCCTTCATTTGCGAGAGCGTTAACGATACGATCGGTTTCTTTAGGATTTGAGAACATTTGATAAAGATCGTGCAGTTCATTTCGAGCACCGACAAACTTTGTGGCGTTGTCCGAAAAAATATTATCGGGCTTGCCTCGTCTAGCTACGAACCGTTGGAGAGCGGATAGAAAGGAAGCTGTGGATAAGTCCCCCACCAGCTCAATGTGTACAGCTTTTGTACTGAAGCAGACGAACAGAGCAATATAGGCTTTGGTAGGAGCAGTCCTGCGGTTTGCGGACTTTACAAACACAGGTCCACAGTAATCGATTCCTGTGGATGCGAAGGGGCGACTGGGTTTAATTCTGACGATGGGTAATTGTCCGATTGGTTGCTGTAATGGACGAGGGTTAACACGAGTACAACGATAGCAACTGCGTATCACGCTACGTACAGCCCTTCTTCCATTTGTAGGCCAATAATCGTTGCGAACTACTACCAATGTGAGCGATATCCCACCATGAACCAATTTGCAGTGGTATGATAACAAAAGCATTCGAGTAATTCGGTGGAAACCTTGGAGTAGGATTTGATGTTTGGTATTGTAAGCCTCTTCCGACAATCTGAGCCGGCCACCGACTCGGAAGGGTTCAGAAGCTTGAGTGTGGAATTCTTCGGTACCAGTTTTCCTCTTTGGAGCAGATGTAGCTCCGTTTTGAAGCATTCTTTTTGGACGATCTTCACAAGACAATCCCTTGCATTTTCGAGTTCACTAGGTTGGAGAGTGATGGTAGATTGCTTCGATCCCTTTTGTATATGACGAATGAACCTCAAGAAGTAAGCAGTCGTACGTAGTAGACGATTGTACGAAAATGATCGGGTAAATAAAGGGTTGAGTGGTGGTGGATTTTGCAGTAGTAATGTGGTTGTTTTACGTTCCGTGTCTCCATCTGCATGTATTACTCTCGGGATTTCCAGCTTCGGCCAATTTTCCTCTCCCCTTCCCAACCAACTGGGTCCATTAATCCATATTTTGCAAGTTAGCAATTGTTGTACGACCAAACCTCTGGATACAATATCGGCGGGGTTATCCATTCCAGGTACATGCAGCCATGGAGCACCGTTTGTTCGGGTTTGAATGTCTGCTACCCGGTTTGCCACGAAGGTTTTCCAGGTTTGTGGTGGTGCCCGAAGCCAATATATTACTACCATCGAGTCGGTCCAATAGAAAATAGGTACGGCTTTCAGATTCAGTGCAGTGATAACTCTCGACGACAAGCGAGCGCCGAGCTGAGCTGCGCATAATTCCAGTCTCGGGATGGTACGTTTTTGTAAGGGTGCCACTCTAGATTTCGCTGCCAATAATATCACCTTCACTTGACCGTTGGCCTTCGCCGTCCGTGCGTAGATGCAGGCTCCAAAAGCTGATTCCGATGCGTCCGAGAAGCAATGCAGCTGCACCTCCCCCACGTCAAAGGCAAACCGCGGAACCCGAAAATTGACTAGCGATGGCAGGTCCTCAACGAAACGTTTCCATGTAGTACGCACCTCTCCAGGCACTTCTTCGTTCCAATCGATAGACATCAACCAAAGTTGTTGGATGAAAATCTTCGCGCATACAACGATAGGAGCGATTAATCCCAATGGGTCATATAATTGAGGAATGACAGAAAAGATTCGGTTTTTCGTAATCTTTCCGTCCGTAGAAAATGGCCCGAAATTAAAACAGAACTGATCAGTCGTAGGCTTCCAAGAAATCCCCAAGGTTTTCACAATTTCTCCATGTTCACGGTCTTCATTTGTTTTGGCAGAAGCGTCAAACACACTCCGTACCTTGGTAGTGGTGCTTGATTCTTTCAACACCGCATGATGTGGAAGATAGCATACTGTAGCGGGATTTGATTCGTCCGTAGGTACCTCATGCATGTGCCCCAGTTCTATAAATTCTGCCATGAATGCGTGGTACCTTTCTTTTAGAATGAGAGTTTGGTCTAGTTTACGTTCTAAACATTCTAGTCGGGATTTTGCGTTGGAGTAAGACTCGCCTATCATGGTTTCGAAACCTTCTTTCTTGGGATATTTCACGAAGTATCGTCCAGTGGAATCTCTTGTGACCGTTTCCTTATAGAATGTCTCGCAAAATTGATCGTTGGGGGAAAGGTTGACATTATCCAGTTCGTCCAGCTTCCAAAACTTCTCGATGTTTCGACTCAGTGTTTCAAGAGTGGAGGTGCAGCAAACCAAAGCTTGAGGCATGGGATCATAAGATGCTTTGCCAGATACAAACCAACCAAATCTACTTTCAATTAAGGTTGGGGCTTGTGGGCCTATTTGCAACCGGCCTCCTTGAAGGATTGTATAAAAATGTTCCGCACCAATAATCAGATCCACTTTCCGGGCAATATTGAACTCAGGATCGGCCAGTGTGATGTCGTTAGGTATATGCCAGTTTGTTGTAGCGATGCTCACAGCGGGTAGATCAGTTGTCAATTTTTTGAGTACCAAACAATTGAGAGGAATAGAGAAATCGCTGACTCTCGACCTAACTTCGGTAGCTACCGAACAAACTGCTCGAATCGGAGATTCACCGACGCCTAGTATAGGTTGATCAATACGATGACGGAACAATCGGAGTTTTTGGCAAAGTCGGTCACTCATTAGACTGCTTTGTGAGCCACTATCTAGAAGAACTCGCGTCAAATGTTCATTTCCATAACCGTCTAGCACTTTGACGACAACGGTCGATAGGAAAACGTTGACACCACGAGATTCTACAGCTGAATTGGAAGAGATTGCAGAAGTAGTTGCTGTTGTTACACCAAATGAATCGTTGTGTCTTGGAGTATTAGGCGCTGTCCGACTGTGTTGACCACTTGAGTTAGGATTACTGTTTGATACTGACGCATCGAACCCAGGATGCAATAACGAGTGATGCCGTTTTTGGCAATGCTTACAGGAGTAGCTTGACGAACAGTTTCGTACGAAATGATTGCTTCTGAAGCAATTACTGCAGATCCGTTTCGTGTTGACCAAGTGCAATCGTTCTTTCAGCTGCATCTTTTCAAATGCCGGACATTTAACTAACGGATGATGATCGTTGCAAGCTAGACATTTAGGTTGGTAGCTTTCCACTGCTGCATAGGAGTTTATCTTCGAAGACGATGGGGTTTGGGTTTTAGGTTGCCTGACGGAGGGGTAGTGCTTTCCTTGGGACGAAGAGTTGAACTGCTCAGCCGAAATATGAAGTGACTCCAGAGTTCGAACCTTCCGGGTCAGGAAATCGATGAGGTTTTCGTACGACGCCTCCTCGTTTGCAGAGACAAATTCTTCCCATTCCTTGAGAGTGTGATCGTCGACTCGAGAACACAGTAGTTGAACAAGGAGGCTGCCCCAATGCGCTGTAGGTTCTCCAAGCTGATTCAATATTTTCACATGTCGCTGGAAGTCTTCCAAAACAGCACGTAACCCTACAGCAGATTTTCCCGACACCTTCGAGTGGACCATCAGAGACTGTAGATGCTTCTTTTTTAGTGAGTAGGTATTTGAATATCGATTTAGAAGGGCTTCCCAAGCCACTGCATAATTATTCGCCGTAATTGTTAAAGACTCAATCAATTTGAGGGCGTCACCTCGCAAGGCGGACCGTAGGTACTGGAATTTTTGTATGCAGGGGATTTCTGGGGACGCGTGAATCAACGAGGAAAAGGAATCGTGGAATGTCAACCATTCATTCAGGTCACCATCAAACCGGGGTAATTCGATGGTGGGGAGTTTCACACTGGTAACATGAGAAATGGCAGGGACACCATGATGGATCGTAGAATCCACTGGAGTTAGAGGAAGAAGAGGACGCTTACTGACGAGGCCACCTTTTACCCGAAAGTACTGCTCTTCAACCTTTGCTCTGACTTTCGCATTAACCGTCACAAATTCAGCACTATCGTCAAGTGCCTCGTATTCTCCTTGAATCGATTCGAACGTTTCCATGAGGGTATCTAGTCGAGCTAGACGTATTGTTACTTCATCCCGCTCAGCATTGAAGTTCGTCAAGAAATCTTCGATACGTTGGATTGAATCCAGGACATTTTTTCGTTTCAGCTCCTTCGACTTCATTTTCTTCTCCTGCATGGTGATGATAATTCAGCAACGAATAACTGGAATAAACGTAAGACCCAGGAAGCACCTTTTGCTTGACGATAATTGTTTGGACTGACACTCACCTGTGCCCGTCCAGGGATAGGCCTTGTAATAAATTATAATCAGGAACGTTAGAACGTCGGGATACCACCGGGTTGGATGACCATTGGATAGGTTATAAATAGTATGCGATAAATTTATTGGATGATCAACCAGTAGTTGATGTAGTCTCGTTGGCTTAGAAACAGCAACGGCCACGGCTGGAGCATGCACCAGCATTCGCAGCAACAGTATCAATACGGGAACGCGGATACAAGATCCACACCAGGAACACGTGGGAAATATGGAGCCTGTCTTCAATAAGCCTTGTACTTTTTAAGCATGTAAAGCTATCTGGAACTCCAATCCGAAGGGTAAAGTAGGGTTAACGTCGCAGTTGGTCCAAGGAACACACCCGTGATCCTGGTCACGGCACCAAATGTTTTATCAGGGAGTCGAATCACGAGCTTAAACTTTCGGGGTTAAATATTCACCAAACAACGACGCGTATACTTTTAGTAAGCTACTATTTCTCGTAGTCCAAAAAATCTACAATCCAATCCAATCAATCTTGCGATATAACACATGTATAAGAAACCTTCCAACTATGGCTACTGGTGACCGGCTAATAGTGACTCTAACGATTGAAGCAAAAGTAAAAAGTGATCGAGGAAAAGGAACTGCCTAAAAACTGACCAATTGCGCAACACTAGTGGTGCGTTTTCAAGATACGCTGCGTTCAGCAGTCGGTTTAAGAGCTGGATTCTACACAGATTAAATTATTTAAAAATGCGAATCAAATCTAATCTTAAACTTATCAAATATATTTTATTTGCGGGACGTTGTGGCTTTCATCAATCCAATATATTGCCTTCCTCAAATTGACATTAATCTAGCACACGCCTTGCTCTAGCTCCTATCATATAAACATCGAGAAACGACCACAGAAAATATATCATGGAACAAAATGAACAACCCAAATCTCATCGCTCTCAAAAATCACAATATTGTAGCGAGCTCCTGGAAACACGAAACAGGCAGTCACTAGAAATATTACGGTATGATCCAATTCATACATCACGACGTTCATTTCGTCCCCAGCAACCGTTCCATAGCTCAAAAGCAAGCTCAGCGATATATCAACTCGTCCGAAAAGCACCATTCCATTTGGAATAACACCTTCCTGCTAACCTGAAACGAAGCGTTTCTTTCAGAATCTGCTAAAATTTTGGACATGTTTTCCATTCTTACCCCTCCGCCCACAGACATCAACTGACGACATATTGGGTGGGGAAACGTAGAACTGACTTCTGTGTGTATTTTTATGAGCCGTGTTCGGAGCCATGAGAAAATGGGAAGAACCCAAAGCGCCTTTAGCCATTTTCTTTGTATTATAACATTACGTGAACCCATCATCTTGAAAGGTTATTACGAGAACGAACTTATTCTTTCTTGGTATTGTCTTTCCAGCTTGAAATCGAATGCTCCTGGATGCGGGAATCGCTGGTGGACTGGATCTTCCAGGGACCGGTCTGCGCTGTGCTCATCATCAATCTGGTGTTCCTTATTCGAATCATGTGGGTAAGTAAGGTTGACTCACCTCAGGGGTCAGCTGTTTAAGGAAATAAAAATGAACAAGCTTTGCTACCCAAAATCACACATCCGCTTCCGGCCTTTCTGACCAAGTTTTTTCTGTTTACCCATTTTTTCCGGTTCAGGTACTGATCACAAAGTTGCGCTCGGCAAACACGGTCGAAACCCGTCAATATCGCAAGGCATCGAAGGCACTGCTGGTGCTGATTCCCCTGCTGGGCATAACCTACCTGGTGGTGTTGGCCGCACCCGCCGAGGGCGTCGTCAGTGACATTTTCGCGGTTGCCCGGGCATTGCTGCTTAGCACGCAGGTGGGTGTCGTGAAGAAAAGAAATTAACGGAGCAATTATGTCATGGACGAAGGCGAAGGGGCAGTGGAAGGACAGTGGTGCCCAGGTTAAACTGTCAATCGCTGCTAAATAATGGAATAGGCCAATGTTTTATTAGCCGCGCATAATTTTGCTATTTCAGTCTTGATTGATGGGTAATCATGGCAATGTTTACCCAAGAAATTATGTGCATTGATATGAGCTCTGCATCATGCTAGTGAAAACTGGAATTATGCTATTAGATCAATGATTAATACAACTAGCAGGGTTGATATGCTACTTTTTGCGGAATTCCTGTTTGTGCTAGATTTCTGTTTTTTGAGTGGTTAGTTGGAGGCGAATGAAGTGCAAAGTATAAAGCCTCTTAAGAATAAAGCACGGAACGGAACGAGTGGTAAGCTTAAGCGAGCGTGTGACAACTTGTTCAAGTCGGAATAATTTTTCTTGACAGAGAAAATACGAACTGAATTACACATAAGAAAATCCAAATAAATGTTTTTTTTTGTTCAAATGTGCAAGTTACAATTCCGACAGCTAATATTTCAAACCGATTTAGTGGTGATGTTCTTGAATAGAGTATATTTTTGACAACCTCTGACATGTTCAGAGATTGTAAACGAAACGAAGATTATATAATCAATTCCACTCAAAATAGCTCAAATAATTTCTCAAAAATCAATTATGTTGACGGAATGAGAATTTCGGAAGCCTTTTCAGCAAATCCGGTTTTGACAAATACAGCTAACCACTACGGATTCTCGCTCATTCACTCTTTCCTTATTCTTGGTAGTTAGAAGAATGAACCGGAAGTATACTCTCGTCGTATTGGATGACATTCTACCGAGGGCGATGCGGATTGTGTAATACTATCCGTAACAAATTATGTACTATAAAGAAGTTGACGAATTTTATGCCAACCCGTCTTAGGAACTGGGAGCACCATCTCAGATAGCAGTAAATACATTGGACATTCAAGCAACTTTGCATACTTCGGATATTCAAAGAATGATTATACTACTTTTTGTGAAGGGTTAATGTTTTTTTCTTAATTTTTTACAGAAATTTATGACTGAAACATTATAATAATCACAGAATTTGAACTATAGGAAAATAATTAAATTTTCATAATGAAAATATCGATTTTTTTATCAAAAAAAATATTTAAAAAATTATAGTACACTTTTCTCAAAAACGTATTATTTTAAGTTCTCAAAAAAAAGTTATATGAAAAACCCTTACAATTTCCAACAAGTCATCCATACTTCAGGAAATGAGCACTTTTACAGGATTTTTTTTTCTAACAACATATAATTCAAATTTTGTTCAAAGTTTTAGATTTTATTAAAATATGAATATTTGTGGAAGACGTCATGTTTGCAAGGTGACTGAAAAACTCCTCGTAACCAGAGATACCAACCTTCCTGATTTTTCAGGATTTCCCAGACTTTTTGGCTCGTATCCTGACATCCTGACACACACACTCGATTTTGCCTGATGTTTCTGAAGCTATCCTGATTTTCCCTGATTTTTTGGTTTTTTTTTTATTTCATCACAATAAAAAGGGTCCATGTTATGTATACCGAGATTCCTATCAAAGTTCTACTAGTTGGAAATGAGAACTGTCAAAATAGCCTACATAAAAAGCTTTCCGGTTCTTCTTGTATGGTGATTGTTCTTTCTTTCGTTTATTATTCATTATTATAGGAGAAGTGTGTAATACGCACCCCCTAAGCGAGAATGGATTTATCTTGACCGTGCTCTTAAGAATTAAAGTAACAACTACGTCAGTATGCAGATTAGATACCCTCAGTCATCTGTAATCGTTCGGTTTTTTAGATACTGAATAACAGAAGTGCCACGAATTTTATTTTGTAAGGGCCCAAAATCTATATTTTCCAATCATACGGTGTTAAATGGACCAGCAAAGACTATAACTCTCAGAGAAACAGCTTGTATGAATGAGAGATACCATCAATCTATTTACTTCATGCCCACCAGTGGAGAGAAGAAACAGTTTCTCCGGTGAGCGTGTTCTCCCAGTATTCGTGCATTTATTCTCCAGTCCGCGCTCTTGTTTTTTCCTACTTTCTCTGAGCACATAATATAGATGCCAGATGTGAAGACATGTTTTCGTTTTGATGACATTTAATTTTGTGAAAACATGCTGAGGTCATTTCAAAGTATATGAGAACAATTGTTTGTGTGATTTATCGAACATGATATAGAAATATCGTGATGATTTGCTCGTTTCTGTTCATTATGATTACATTTGAAGACATTTATTCGTGTCATGCAGAGATATTTGAAAAAATCATCTGGCATCCCTCACATATCGAGGGTAGGCCGTTCTGCCCGATTGTAAGCTGATGCGATAAATATCAGATTGAGAAGGAAATGAATCCTTTTTTACCGCTTTCTTCATCTGAGATATCCACTAGGAACTCGACTCGATAAATATGATTCACAGTTATCGCCTCTGAATCGGTGTCAAGCAACAAAAACCTTATAGAAATGGTGTGGAAAATTACATCGAAAATCGCTTCTAAAGAAAATTATATTTCTTATTTTTTTAAAGCATATTACACCTTGCATGGTAGAATTCTATCATTGACTAGCACGATTGCCTATAACCATTGAGTTTCTATTCATGCTGGTTTACGAGAAAATCAGGCGGATTAAATTGCCCGGCAGGCGCGTTTTGGACACATCTCCTCTACGTATTAATATTTAATTGTATGCTTAAAACACGTAGTGCGTTTACCTACCTACCGTCACCGCCTATCTCACTATCACTCTGCTGTAAAAGTTCATCATCGACATCACGATATGTTAGATGTTGGTAAATTGGTAATTCGCGATGACAGTGGCAAAGGTGTCGACATGTCTGGTGGCAACTTCAAATTAGGGCCATAATTTGGGCCCCAAACTCGTTAGTGTAATCTCTATCAGATTTGAAGACACGAAGATTTTATTGAATTTGTTAGATTTTATTATTTTAAATTTTAAAATTTGAATGAAAATTTTCACATCTTGTTATTTGATTACTTGCAACACGTATTTCTGACATTCATTCAACCATACGGCTACACAATTCCAACATTGTTACTGATTTTTTTCATTATAAAATAAAGTTGCCTTCATAAACAATTTTCGTATGAGATTTTTTCCCCACCTGCAAAACAAAAATGTTTTTAATTTACATAGAATACTAATTTGATATAGAAAAGCTAATTTTCATTCATAATTTCAATGTTGAAAACGTTCATTCCGACTGAAAATCAGCTATTTTTTGACGCTCCCCTAAACTAGTAGTCGAAGCTCAATACCGTCAACGCGGGTCGCTGTTTTGAAGAAAACAAATACTTTTGACGTTTGAGATATTGGCACCAAAAACATGGCGGGTGCCATACAGCTGGTTTATTCCATCTGGAAATCCATTATGTTTTTCGTTTCACAATGACAGAAAATAAAACCATCAACGCCAATTGAATGAATGAACATAGAGGATAATTTTGCTAGATCTTTTCTCTCTCTCTCTCTCTCTCTCTCTCTCTCTCTTTCTCTCTTCAGAATCTTATCTAAAAGATTAAAGAGTTATAGATATTTAGTAGATATTTTTTGTAAAGTATATAATTATGAATTATTCAAAACCCGTAAAAATGTATGACATTTATTGTTGTAGTCATAGTATCACGAACCACAATACTAATAATGCATAGTTGTGGAAATGCCTAAAAAAGGACAATTGAAAGTTTGCTTAAGTATAAAACAAAGTAATAAAAGTAATACAACAAAGATTATTAATAGACTGGGTACGAAAATAATGGAAAGAATATTCGCCACTAAGAATTATGTAGAGCTGAAAAATGAAGATAAAGGTTTCCTTATGTTTTTGCACCGAATAACAACTAAATACAACAAATATATAAAAATTTAAAAAAAAGTAAGAGAAGTAGGAAAATGTGAGCACTTTTCAACATAAAATGTATTTGCCATTAAAAACTGTTTTATTTATTGAAGAAAATATTTTAAATTGCTCGGAAAGTTCGTGCCGCCATTGATGATGTATAAATCAAGACGTTGATCAATAGTAATCCTCAGTATACGACAAATGAATTAGCAAATTCAATACAGATATCTAAATTCATCGTTGATGAGCATCCGCTGAAGCTTGTTTACGTCTATCGAGACGATATGTGGGTTCCACACAATTTGAATGAAATACCTTCAATGGATTGTATTTCAATTTGCGGTTCTCATTATAAATATAACGAAAATGCCTTTTTGAAGCAAATCGTCCACGTGAAACACGTCGCCTTTCCATCAGGCCAACGCCAAAATGCATGTCTCGATAAATTACACTATAAATTATGTTGGAGTCATAGTAGGAGATCCTTTATCAACAGTTCTCAAAACTAACAGGTCATTACTACCTCAGATTATCACAGGTTCAGGTTTCTACAAAATTCATTCAAGGGCAAGAACTTCGATTCTATGGACAGCATAAAAAATACCTTGAACAGTTTTCGACAAGAAAGCAAACATGATCTGGTAGGATAGAATTTTGAAGCTGCATGAAACATGGCGAATGATTGTGGAACAAAACTGTGCATATAAAATTGAATAAATGTATGTCTGTCTATAAAAGTGATGCATTTGTTCTACTGAAAAACGGCACGAACTTTCCGGACATCCCAAAATGAGCTATCCTGATTTATCCTGATTTTTATTTCCATTATCCCTGATTTTTAAAAATTTAAGTTGGCAACCCTGCTGGTAACACTTTTATATATGAATTACCGCGTTTGACATGTTCTTGTCGTTTTGCTAACCAGGCAAAAGTTTGGAGAGTATGTCAATCGTGTCAATTTACGCACAGAAATGTTACGAGTTAAACATTAATAGTAATTTTTCAAAAAAAAAAAAACATAAAAAAATTGTTGTGAGGAAAACTTTTTTCCAGCAGCAGTTCCCTTCTTCCGATGTATGGGTGACTTGTTGGTAATTATATGGGCTGTTCATATAACTTTTGTTCAAAATTAAAAAAAAAAGTTTGTGAGAAAAAAATAAGTTTTGAAAATAATTTTGTCTCAATTAATTTTTTTTTTAATTTGTTTGATATTTTTGATTGAAAACGTTAAGAATTTCCTACATTTCATTCTTTAACCAACATTTTATTATAGGTATTATAGTATTAGAGTTAAAGTTTTTCGAAAAAAAAGTTGAGAGACTCAAATTTCCAACAAATGAATCCCTCAAAAGCTACAAGAACTACCACATGTTGGCTGTTGGTTGGTAATGTTGGTGTCATTTAAAAATATCAAAGTAATCAAGACATCGGAAGCAGGTCACTGCTACATGAAAAGAGTTTTCCTAGAAACAACTTTTTTTAGTTTTCTTTGAAACATCAATACTAATGTTAAACTCGTAACATTTGTATGTGTAAATTATGGCGATTGACATGATCCGCAACCTTTTTTCTGTTTAGAAACATGTCAATATGTTGCGATGAGGAACAAAACTACCGATTTCAGAAAATCTGAGAACCACTATATCGATTTGGCAGGAGTGGTTTTAGTAAGAAAATCAATATACCAGAGAAAAAGACAACTTTTGGATTTTGGCAGGCAACTAAGAACCACAGATTTGGCCATTTCATATTCTCACTTTTTTATATTTCTGAAGCCTTTTATACATACAGTGTCAAAGCTGTCGAAAATACCAGCAATTCTTGGTGATTTAATTTATAGTTTCATTCAATACTGAATTATAATTTTGAATCAATTATATCCCTCGTAAACTCTGCTACTACAATACGAGCTTTAAATGTTAATAGTCTTCCGTCAACAAACCAAACTCATTTGTTCCGTCAAAACCGCTCATTTTTCATGAATAACCACAAAAACAATAAATTAAACAGTACAATACCCCTGCCCCTTGTCGGAACCAAAATCCGTTGTTTGCATACTACTCACGGCACACCGGAAATACGATGTCATGTCAAAGTAAGAGGCAAACAGTGGCAAACATTTCTTGAAGGTCACGCTTATCTTGAGAGGGTGAAACCACCTTCCTCCACCCTTTATCGTGTTTTTCACATCATGGCAGCAATTATCGGCACGTAAGCCGTTTGTTCTTGCATTATGATGTACTGCAATATTCAGTGCACGTAGCTTCGGTGACATATTGCAACCGAGTGCTGACTTACTTACTGCTGCTCAAAAAGTGGATTTGCACGAGAAAGCAGCAAGCATACCTGCACATAAATCCATTTCCAACTATAAAGAAAAAAAAAACGCCATAAAAAGTATAACTCTTCCGTATTTTTCAGGGCTTCTCGGTATCATTATTCTACTGCTTCCTGAACTCGGAGGTCCGGCTGGCGCTGAGACACCGACTGGAGCGTTGGCGAGACGAACGGAACATCCGGCTGGGGCAAGTTCGCCAGCGAAGCCGCCGGTAAGTAAGTGTTTCCGGTCAGATTAGAGCCGGCTCTCGGAGGCCAACCGAAACAGCAACGACTCTGTAACGCCCGTTGTTGTGTCTATCGTTTTCCCATTTCCCAGCGTTATTTTCTTATTTATGTGCAATCTAAATGTGCTCTTCGCGGCGCCGCCATCGGATCGCTGCCTTTCTTCGCTGCTCGATTGCTCACTTCCTGAGGATGAAGCAAAACGATAGATGGCTGTCTTTCCCATACAGGAACCAGTCCACCAGTATCGGTGGGAAATTCTCGGAAGTCTCATCCCATGAATTCTTTCTCGATCCGAGGCGGATTGAGGGGAATGATAATCCTTACACTCGGGGGATGAGAGCTCTATAATTTAGTGCACTGTTTTCCTGTAATTCATTCGCGCTTTTTGTTCGCTCAAACGCAATATAAATCCAGACCATAAACAATAGTGATTATGAAATTCTGAACATTGCTCGATTAATGATAGTGCGGGATGGTGTGTCAGTTGAAAATTATAAACTGTCGGAAAAAGTTGGGAACTTTCCTCCCACCATAAATCCTGCCCCAACTGCAGTTCAATTCAGAAAATGAGATCATTATAAAACTATTATTCTCGTTTTGAATTTCTTCATCGCATAGTTCCCCCTCCCAAGAATACTTATTCTGTCTCTGCTTCGGGTGGTTTATTGCGAAGAGCACCCGTCTAGTTATTCGGCGAAAAAGATTTTGGTTCTCCCCCAACTTTTTGCTTCCCTTTTTCTTTTTCACATAGCTCGCCAACCACCAACAAATCCACAAAACATTGACTCGAGCTTTACTATTATTTTTGCAGGTGTTTAAGTTTCGAAAATCAAGACGGATTCCTAACTTGTACCACCACCGTTGAGTGTACAGTTTAGGGATTTCTTCCCTAGAGCATGCGGTAAGTCCCCTAAACCAGTAGAATTAATCTTTCCCCCCAACGGAACGGAAACGTTTCCATTCCGAGTGTTTCAGCTCAATTCAGTTCTTAGCACAACATTCCATCGAAAAACTATGCTCGAATGAGAAATCGTAGTAATAAATGGTGCATTCTGCACCAGTAAAAACCATACAACTAAGGGCTTCTTATAGACGAATCGCATGCTCTGGGAAAGTCTGCTCTCTCCTCTGTTCACGGGAATGTTTTAAATTTGATTCATTTTGCAATTACGGAGGAACAAAGGTTATGATGCATCGGTTGGCTGAGTGAATGAAATTAAATTTTCCTTTCCTGGGAACGTATTATGATTTATTTGGTAAAGTACAATGCGCTTCCATTGCTTTGTTTCATGGAAGTTCAGCTAAACTGGAAGCACTTTTGTTGTTCATTTCTAACGAGCGCACCCAAGTGAATCAGGGCAGGTGCAGGAATGTTAGAATGTCAGAAGAAAAATACCGAATCGTAAACGAAGCAAAGCAAACAAAAGCCGGCTAAAAAATTCTGTTCGAAAATTATATTAGTTCAGGTCTAGGCTCGGATGGCACTAGGATTGGGCGATCTTTAGAAAAAGATCGATCTTGATGAATCGATTTTCAAAACGGCGCTGGGATCGATTCACTGATTAAATCGGTACCAAAGAATCGATCTTTGCTGAATCAATCTTTGAAATATCGAATGCCTTTTCCAATTTATTTGCTTGTTCTATATAAGTATTGTCTTTTCTTTCAACATGATATAAACATTTCACATTTTTAATCGAACATTCAAGGCATTTCAGTATGATTCTTAGATAAAAAGGTAACAAAAAACTATAAAGTCCAGAAAAAAAAATTATTTTCCAGGGCATTCATCTTGAACCGTTATGGATTTATTTAATCAAATGAATTAATTAAAAATTATCATTAGAATTCAACAACTGATATTCATCTAGAACTCCGCTGACGAAAATCCTTTTAAATGCAATCGTATCATACACCTGGCATTTAGTCGAAATGTTGGTAGTAGTCTCAGTTCTAGAAAAGAACCTTTCAGCTGGACCTGATGTCACCATCCCATTTCGTTATAATTTCCACTGCCAACCTAGCGAATGAATGTCCAATCCAATGTTTATGAAATTTGTCAAGTGGTTTTCTGTGAGAATCAATGTTCACTGAAAAACAAATTTACAATTTTGTTTCTACGATTGTCGTGATTTTTTTTCTGGGTAGGAAGAATCGGTCCGAAGAATCGAAAATAGAGAGGAAGAGATCGATCTTCTATATATCGATCCAAGATCGCCCAATCCTTTTCACTATCATTAATTTGACATCCTCGAAAGCTATCCAAATGCTGACATTATGTTTATAAAATTTGTCAGGTGGTGTACATTGAAAAAAAAACCCTCTAAGATCGAAAAAATCGAAGGAAAAAGATCGATCTTTACGATTTTTTCGGGTACAATGAATCGATCCAAAAAATCGGAAATCGAAATGCAAAAAAAATCGATCTTCTGAAAGTCGATCCAAGATCACCCAATCCTAGATGGCACACATTCTACGAAGGCTTAAAACAGTAGTTCTATTTAAGATGGTAACACAATATATTCGTTTCAAAACCTTTTTTCTCCTAAGCGTTTAGCTTTGTTTAACCTTCCTTCCAGAATTTCTTTTGTCTGCATGCGTTGATTTATATTGAAATCTTTCTAATTATAATTCTAGTTCGTTCACACGAATTGGACAATTCATGAAGTTCAACAGACAACAGACACCAGGATCCTTACTGGGGGCCATGAGTTGTCTTTGATAGGGTTAGTGTCCTCTGTCCATTTGATATCGTGCATGCCAGACGCGTGGACTCTAGGGAAAATATATTGTTCCATACAGCCCCGTCATTAGGTTTTTGTTAGAAAGAAACCCCTTAACTCTCTAGTAGAAAACTTTGGCAGCCATATAATGGACCGATGATTTACGTGGTTTTCTAGCAACTTTCTCTTTAAACATGCTCATTTGAGCCTAAAAATCCTTCTCAGCCTGGGATTTTCTTATCTATAAGATTTTTAAATTTTTCAAAAGTTTGTTTG
>NW_026599911.1:0-15891 GCF_029784135.1 Toxorhynchites rutilus septentrionalis
CTTCTAGCATCTATTTTACATCCTGCTAGGAAAATAGAAAATGTATTTCTCTTACCTCGATTATTTTTCGGCTTTTTGCTCACGCAATTGTAACAAGTGAACAAATTGCGTATAAGTATTTAAACACGATATCCGATATCTGGCAGGATCGCCAATGTGATATCCTCTAACGCAAAAGTTCAGTATCCGACTGAGCAACGTAAACAATCCACACCTCACGTTTACCCCTCTATCAGCTGCACTCTAGTCTCCATGTATCCATGTATCCATGTCTCCTTGTACCTCCGCACTTCATGTATCTTACGCAGTATTGTGTAAACATTCTCATCAGGATGCCACAGCATCAACTTTTTTATTTTCTTAACACTTTCGACGCCCCGTTACCCACTTTGGGTGACACTTTCCTCGTTCAAATTGAATAGGATTTTTAGAAGGAATTTGATATAATAGGCACCTAAATGTAACTATAGGATATGAAGAAGAATAATAAAATCATAACCATAAAATTATACTGTTTATACCATACTTTTTATTAATTTATAGTACGGATGGTTTGTACTGCAGTTTTATGCAAAACCCCTATAATATGACTTTGGCATGTGGTATTGCCATCAATTCGTCTTCAATTGAAAAAAAAAACATTGCTAGATCATGTAAAAGTTATCTACAAACTAAGTTTGATCTTCCGTTTAATAATTTATTCGCAAGTTGGGCCCTGCAAGAAACCCAAAAACGTCGCGTTGGGCGACGATCGTGTTAAAACCCCGAGGGCCAAAAAAAAAACGAAATTTTAGAGCGTTTAGAGGCGATAATGATTTTTTTTTCATACATTCATTGCTCGGGTCGATTTGCAGCCAATTTTTTTTTCGAGATAACACCAGATCTCAACGTTTCATACATTTTTAAATCATTTGGCATCGAATAAAAAGTTTCAATTTTCCTAATTTCACGTAAACCATTCAAACATTCTTAAAATCTTATTCCTAAAAAGTATGGAAGCATTAATTGTAGCGAAAACAATATATAACCCCACTTACTAAAACTTCATAATTAAAATGATGTGATATGGATGCTGTAAAACACTTACGTACGCTTACAGGAATTCCTCCCACTGTATAAGTGTGGGAATTGTTTTCAAAACATGGTACAATAGTTTGAAATTGCAATGAATGATATATTTCAAAACTAAAGTAAACCAGGAAAACATAATGCACTGGGAAAATGTATGTCGTACGATGATCGCTAAAACTCGGTCGAACCATACTAAAGTATCGTCTCCTATTTTTTTAATCTGATCTGTTTATTTAATTAGGTTCATTTAGCAATTCAGCCGCCGAACAGAGCCGAATTTATACGTGTACATTTTTATCTTGCGATAATTTTGTTGTATATTACACAGTAGCTATTTTAGGCGTAGGAGTATTCCTATCTTATCGATACACATGTTGTAGATCACACAGTGTCGTCTTTTTCGGCGTTAAAATTTTCCTATTTTTCGAATGTTCACATTTGGACCACACACAGCGGGACTGTTGATATGAGGCATCCATTGTTGCGTTATTTATAGCACGAATTACCGATGCAGCAGACCGTATGTAAATTGAGAGACTAGGATCACCATAACATGATGATTATTGCGTGTACGTAGTAGCTAGAATAACACATAAAAATATTTTATTGAGGGCCCTGAGTTATCAGTTATCGTTCGTTTAGTAGCGGACACGCAACCAATTAGGCTACGAAGACGGATCATCATCTGTGTGGCATTTATACTCATGATGTTCTTTCCGCGTGAGAATATTTCAGGTAAGCTTTTGTGACATTACGCTTATTTCCTTTGCCTTTTCTTTCGGCCACATAACAATCGGTTTTCCGTTTTTTTTTTTTTCAGATTATCAGTTTTCGCAAAATTTTGTGGGTTTTGAAGCAAAATAAGACCAACATTGACCAAGAAACCTACCAAACAAGGAAATAACAACTGTATGCAATGTTACGACAAAGTAACGAGAATCGGTACTACAAAATGGTACTAATCATATTTGGGTATATTTAGGTGGATCATTTTTTATATCGATTGTATGTATACCGATTTACAGAGAAAATACAAAACCGCTTTGCCCTTGCCATAAGGTAGTCTAGATTAATTTTGGATAAATCGAATATATAGCCTTATTTAATTTATATTTCCAGAAAATTTGAATGAATTCTGAAAGGGTGCTGTCAGTCCCCTAGTTGAGCTGGCGGGAAATACGTCTAATATTTTATATTTGACATTAACAGGCATGTAAATCAGACATCGCTTCATTTTTCCATCGATAAAAATAACATTAAATGTCCATATTGATCAAAACAGTTCCGTATCAATCAATCAAAATGTCGCCTAGCGTCACCAGCGCTATTACCACCGCTGGTTATTAACCCGATAAATGATCCATATTTTTCAACCGATTATCTTCTTCCGAGGAAAGAAAGATAAAATCGAAAGCGAACCCTTGTGTGGTGATACCATCGCTACCAGTGCGGAAAACCAATAGTGCAATCAATAATCATCATCATCATCTGGTTGCAAGGGGATGCGGCACCTATCCGTTTGACGGGAATGGGAGGATGAACCAGGACCGTTCCGCATCGCTTTCGCTTGCAGCCGCTGTATACTTTCCGCTGCGAGGAATCCGTGCGAGGCGAGTGGATGGATGGGTCGATGGGTGGGTGCACCACTTTGCTTGTACACGAGGGTGTAATGCGACCGATGATTGTGTGACGCCGTCACGAGAGACCACGATGGCGCTGGCTGGCTGAAGGGGCCGCTTGCCAACATCTAAATCGGTACACTCGATTTGTCAGCTCATAAATCATGCCGAATTCGGTGTCACTCTCTTTGCGGTGGGCGTGTTCAGTCGTTTATTATGTGAAATTTTTGCCAACGATATGGATTATTTCGGTTT
The DNA here is from genome assembly GCF_029784135.1 of Toxorhynchites rutilus septentrionalis. NCBI lineage: Eukaryota > Metazoa > Arthropoda > Insecta > Diptera > Culicidae > Toxorhynchites > Toxorhynchites rutilus. Next base: position 2,946 of record NW_026599911.1, read on the forward strand.
CGTTGGTTTTGACTGCGGTCGGAAGTTGCGGTCACTTCAGGAGATTGATTGCACTTTTTTTTATTATTTGTTTACTCATCTGACGCCTGGGGGAACCCTGGCGAACAATCGACGAATTTTGCTTCGTTTCGATGCCACAACGAAAACAACAGCTTTAAACGTAAAATAAACTCCCAAAGCCGTTTGAAGTGTTTCATTTTCCCTCAAGTGCCATCTTCTCCGCAAACAAAGATTCTAACAAAGCGTATCGAGTCCGAAGCGCAGCCGGCGTAAACACTCCAACCAAAACTGTTAAAACATCAACAAAACAGGATCAATCGCGGGGACTTGAGGAAGCAGCAGGCAGGATCGAGGAAATAAAAGAGGGATAAAGTAAATAGCGTAAAGAGAGCAATAATCAGGGAGGGAAGTGTTGTTGTAATCTTGCAGTAATTGTTTCCAGAATTGGATTCTGTCCGTGTCGACCGAGCGCGTTCGTTGTCGGCATCTTCATTGCCGGCGGGATTCTGTTTGTTTTGCCCTTGCCGTTCCGGTGGAGCAGAATGCCTCAGCTGCAGCATCGGAACAGATTGATGGCTGTTGCAAAAGACCCGAGTAGCCTCGTAAAAGTAAATAACTATAGGGAAAGATGGCTTTGTGTTTAAGATGATGGTTGAGGGCAACAGGGGGTGTGTGAATATGACGGGTGGAACGACATTCATCCGAACAGCAAGATTCACAGTGCGATATTTCGGTTGTTATGTTAAGATTGTATCAAAAGGATTATGACTGTTTTCTAATTTAGCACCTACAATTGAAATGCCACCCTACTTCTGAATGTAAATGAGATGTGTGGTTTATTTTCATCATCCCATTACATCCCATTACATTACATATATGATTCGATTATATACAATTTTAAGCTCGATTATATACAGTTCAAAAAAAATTTGTATATATATTTCAAATAGGACTTGTTTCAAGTGAAAATGAAATGTGTGAACGTTAAGGTGAAAGTTAAGTGGCTATTACGAATACAGTGAAGTAAAATCCATGATTTTGGCAGGTTTTCAAAAACCGACCATGTACATTTTGTTCATTGGCCCAAAAAAAATTATCTATGCAAAGTTTCAGCTCAATCGGGCATGATTTAGGGGTGCCTCAAAGCGCTCAAAGTTTTGATTTTTTCATCCTCGAAAATCTTCCAAGGGGGGAGGAAATTTGAAAAATCGAATTTTGTTTTCGATGCCAAATGACTTGAAAATACATGGAACGTTGAGATCTGGTGTTATCTCGAAAAAAAAATTTGGCCGAAAATCGAACTTTTGGACTTGAGAGGCAATGAAGGTATGGAAAAAATATAATTATCGAATTTAAAGAACCGACCATGTACATTTTGTTTATTGGCCCAAAAAACGACCTGCGCAAAATTTCAGTTAAATCGGACATGATTTAGGGGTGCCTCAAAGCACTGAAAATTTTGATTTCTGGGCCACTTAGGCTAAATCTCAAAAAGTCGATTTTCGGCCAAAAATTTATTCTCGAGGTAACACAAGATCTCAACGTTTTATGTATTTTTAAGTCATTTGGCATCGAAGAAAAATTTTCGATTTTCTGAATTTCCTTTACTCCCCCGTTGGGAGATTTACGAGGATCAAAAAATAAAAACTTTGAGAGCTTTGAGGCACCCCTAAATCATATCCGATTGAGATGAAATTTTGTACAGGTCATTTTGATGGGCCAATAAACAAAATTTATATGGTCGGTTCTTTAAATTCGATAATTTTTTTTCCATACCTTCATTGCCTCTCGGGCAAGTCCCAAAAGGTCGATTTTCGGTCAAAATTTGTTTTTCGAGATAACACCAAATCTCGACGTTTCATGCATTTTTAAGTCATTTGGCATCGAAAAAATAATCGAAGATTTTCGAGGATTAAAAATCAAAACATTGAGCGCTTTGAGGCACCCCTAAATCATGTCCGATTGAGCTGAAACTTTGCACAGATAATTTTTTTGTCGGTTTTTGAAATTTGAAATGACCATTTTCGCTGCCACCCTTATGATACTATATAACCTCCTAAAATAATTCGATTTTTTTAAATGTGCAATTCCAAATGAAATCGAACTAAAAATACAGATTTCAAACTGATTGGAACGAAAGTTTGTATTCCGTTTGGGTTGGAGGGAATATGAGTTTTCCACAGCATTTGGGAATGTTTTGACTCAAGTGTAACTTTCGAAAAAGGCGTGTCGATTTTCGCAAGAGAAATCTCTGATAATTTATATCTCAAAACCTATGAGTCCTACCGAAGTATTGCAAATTAAATATTTTGACGTAGAACTACGTCTTTCATTAAGGGTGCCAAATCCGAAACAGGTCACGTTTTTATGAAATAAAATTAACGATAATAGATATTTTTGCCGTGAACGGATTCTGGCGATTTACATACCAAACGAATCGGAAATTCCCTAAGATTTGCCTGATATGCTATCCGTGAACAAAGGAAAATAAGAAGTATGAAGGGGAATATTTGCCTAGAGTATAAACAGTGGATCTTGCTGAGGGAAACTTCATTCTTCGTGAGGACATCGACTGGACAACATTGTCGCTAGGCGAGCTGGACGGCGAGGGATCGAATGGATTTCTCAAGGCAATGGGGGCGGACGAGTAATATGAGGAAAAAGTAGAGTTTTCCAAGGGCCTTTTTGAAGGCTAGAGACGAATGAACTGAAGAAGTTTCAAGTTTTAATTCAACAAGGAAAGGAAGGAAATGCAAACTTTCAGTGTCGTTCTAGATACGAAACAATGAACATCGCTTGTTCTTCCTCGTTTTACGTCATAACATGTTTTCGTTTCGGACTGAGCTGTGGACGCAACAAAATTACTCACTCGCTGATGTCTCTGGCATTGCAATCAATGCATCAAACTGACACCATTGCATTAATTTCCATCAATCTAGGCTATCATCAGCTCACCAAGAAAATAAATGCTCTGGAATTTTATCCAGAGTCTTAGAATGTCAACATATATTCACGAGTAACGAATATGATTTTATTTCAGTGTAAATGACTATTTTTCAGCTTAAAACACTCTTCCCTCATTATATTAATGACAATAACAAACGAGTTCATTTTGTTCATATCGCTGATGCATCAACAAATTTGCTATAATGAATGAATGCAACATTGAGTGGGGTTCATAAATTCGCTGTTATTTATACTTCAAATATCAAAAGCAACAAATTGGTATTCATCACATTCGAAATGATATTCGTTCTGCCAGTGAATTTTCCAAACACGGCATCCGGCAGCTGCAAAGCAGCACGGGCTCATAAAACATTTGGATAGAGACAAGCAAAAATCCGCGTACGATCCCTAAACGCTGTATTTATTGTATTGCAAGCAGTAATACAATAAAAGTTCCAACTAAACAAAAACCATCCGCACACAGCAGCCTCAGGTTAAAAGTAAACAACAGCTGATATTCATTTAGCTGAAATGAGATTCAATTCTGACGTCTCGAATTATCAATATGAAAATGACACTGGGTGAAAAAATAACCTTCAAAACATATTGAAGAACAAAAGTTCGTTTGCTCATATTCACTGGTTGTCTGGATCTGTCATTTTGATTTTCGTTTGGAGTATATAGGATTTGCAACCAGTCCGAAAATCTATGTATTTGAGCTTAGCGAAGACGATTTTTTTCACTGATTTTGTCAGTGATTTGGTTTCGCATGATGGTAGGAAAACTCTCTCCATTAAGGATGACAGCTGCGCTTATCTCGAGCATGTATTGTTCTGCGAGCACATAAATGAATCATTAAACAATTATCGTCAAATGATTGTACAATAAAAAAAAACATTTCCAAACTAGTAGAATGGTTATTTCAAAATTTTCGTAGCATTATAAAATGATATCCGCAGTTATAAACAAGCGGCTTGAATTAAACTACAGCGTAGTTCTACGTCAAAAATGCGGTCGTGTCTTGAACACAACCTCCTATAATTTTTTTTTGTAAATAGAAAAAGAACTACCATTTTTTTTCTCAGCACATATTTTTTTCACGTTTGAACATCAATACTCTATAACTTTTTCTAAGACACTATTTCGGTAGGACTCATCGTTTTTGAGATATAAATTATCAAAGATTTATCTTACTAAAATCGATACTCTTTTTTCAAAAGTTACACTTGAGTCAAAAAATTCCCAAATGCTGTGGAACACTCATATTTCCTCCAACCCAAACGGAATACAAATTTTCGTTCGAATAAAAAATACTCATGTTTTGTCATTTGTTGATTTCAGCTTTTATATTCAAAAAACGATTATCTTCAGAATTCGATTATATACAGTGGAAAGAAATCGGTGACTTATATAATCGAGTCCACGTTGTATACACTAGAGATGGGCAGAACGGTTCATTTCAGTGAGCGGCTCAGAGCCGTGCGCTTAATAAAAAGCAATCGTATTCATTCCATGACATGTCGAGAGAATTTCTAACCCGGGAATACCCTAGAACGAATTAAACCCAATACCTATGTCCGTATTAGCCATGAATTTACAACTCCAATTACATTTTTGACGTAGGATTACGTCTTTCGGGAACATATTGGGGTACAAATTGAAAATCGAAAATCGAGCACATCTTAAAAATTGTCCAATTTCAAACGCGTATTGCTCAGTCACTTCATGATGGATTGATGAAATTTCGTCAATCGATTTCGGCACTCCATAACAATTTTTTATATTGAATAAAATAATATATGTCATGAAACTAACTATCGAACAAGTGAAAAATCTCAACCCCTATCCTAACGAAAGTACCCACATCTGATTGGTCGAAATTGACGACACGTGCGGCGGTTCCCTAACAGAGACATCTAAACCAAGCTGCCTGGGGAAAATCAGCATTGGAAATACATGAAAGTAGGGGTAGCTTTTGTTGTCACCGAAATGTGTTCCTTAACAGAGACATCTAAACCAAGGTGCCCGGGAGAAATCGGCATTGCACATATATGCAAGTTGCGGGCAATTTTATGTTGCAAGTGAGGTGAGTGACACGATTAATTCTAGCAAATAAAATGTGAATTTGAAACTTTAATGTTGGTTGTTTCGTGAAATTTCATATCAATGACCGATCATGTATTGTGAAAAATTTAGCACAAGTGTAAGTGTAAAATTGTATATGGTGGCATTTGTGTTAAAAATGACTTGATATATGAAACGATTTACTTAAATTTTCCTAAATAGAAACCAAGGTGTGTTCCCGCTCGAGAACTTGTCGTTCGGTTTAAGCTGTTTAAGCTGTAAAGTTGTGTTCTTTTTCACCCAAGGAAAGTTCATACAGCGAGAAAAGTTGGAAAAGTAAAGAAATATTCGAAAAAATGATTTCCCATTTGCTTTAAATATAGTATTAGGTGTTGTTAGTCCAATTTAAATTTGCATTGGGTTGAATAAACACTCAGAAAGTAAAAATTATAAAAGAAAATTACCTTTCCCATTTCAAATATGTTTTCGCTATATTGATGTAACATGTTTTTACTGATGAGAAAAATTGATAATTGTTTTCGATATTGATAATTATCTTATATTACATTGATTTTGAGTTTTTGAGTTTGTTTTCATTATTTCATCCATATATAACACAAGGAGGCATCTCGTCTAGAGTCACAGAGGGCGGTTTTCATCATATATCATTCCACTTCGGCATCTCTTATCTGATACGCACCATCTAACGACTAATTATCACTCCCCTCCTGTGACTTTTTTGTACTTGGTTTATTTAGTTTTATATTAGTTTTTGGTACACTTAGTGATACAGACATCACTAGCATATTTGTCAACGGATAAACCATTTAACATTTTTCAATACAGTCAGCTCTCCCTAACTCGATATCCAAAGGGATCATCGAGTTAGGCAGGTATCGAGATACAGAACAGAACAAAAGAACAACAAATTGTCATAATTTTATTTTAAGTCATAAATTGTCATATAATAGGGTTAGAGATTAACCAGCCTTTGGCTGAAAATCTCTTTAATAAAGAAAGAAAGAAAGAAAAAAAAAAAAAAAAAAAAAAAAAATAGCCGACATGATAGCCATCCAGGACAGGATAATGCCGACGAGAAACTGCAGGCGGTACGTCTGGCATCAAGACGTTGATGACATTTGCCGGATGTGCCATCAACCAGGTGAAAACATAGAGCACATTATGGGAGGCTGTCCCGTTTTGGCCAACGCAGCCTACACCGAGCGCCACAACAACGTGGCCCGTATTGTTCATCGACAACTGACGCTCCAATGTGCTCTACTGGAAGACAACGTACCAAACTACCGGTACCTGCCTGCACCTGTCCTGGAAAATGACCGTTTCAAGCTGTACTGGGATCGCACTGTTCTGACCGACCTCTCGATCCACCACAACCGCCCAGATATAATGGTTTACGACAAGAGCGACCGCAAAGTCACCATCATCGATGTCGCTATTCCACTGAACCAGAATCTGGAGGAGACCCACGGTCGCAAAATCTGCAAGTACCGACCATTGGCCGTGGAGCTCAAGGAACTGTGGGGGCTAAGGGAGGTCCCAAGAATTGTTCCAGTCGTTCTCTCTGGAACTGGAATTATCCCGAAGACACTTCTGGAAGCGCTAAAGGTGTTGAACATCGAGAAGGAATTGGCCGGCATCCAAAAGTCGGTCATCCTTAGCACCTGCGCGATTGTCCGACAATTCCTCGGTCAGGACTAAAACAGCACGAGCATGCAGATACGTGCATTCCGCAGAACCTAGTCCCCCTTTGGCATTCAGAAGCCCGGGGGCAGGTGAAAATTCTGGCTAGGTTCGCCTAGTTAAGAAGTGAGATAAGTCTGCCAAAAAAAAAAATATATATATATATATAAATATATATATATATATATATATATATATATATATATATATATATATATATATATATATATATATATATATATATATATATATATATATATATATATATATATATATATATATATATATATCCCAATTATGGTGTGAATTTGAGTTTTTGATGCATTCCCCTAAAGTGAAAAAACACCTTTCTCATATCATTTTTTTTTCCAGAATCTCTCAGGAGGTCATCGACGGTTATTTTTCACGAATAAAATCCTTCTACGCATATGTTCGAATTTCAATGATGACAGAGTTATAGAACTTTTTCTTTGTTTCGGACTCTGTTGGCTCAAACTGACTCTACATTGAAAAGTACGCTACGTAATCCGATTCAGTTGCTTTCATTTGAAAGATGAGAAAATTTAGTACAGGATATAGTAGTGCAACATCTAAATTAGTGGATTTAAATAACATTTTGGAAGTGGAAAATTTGAAAGTTATTTGTAATTATTAATTTTATCCCAAAAAAAAAATTCATACTTAAGTTGATTTTTTCTATCATTTAAACTAAAGTTCTCTAACCCCTCTACAAATTGTTCTTTGACGCCCAACTTCTGTCTCTCTTAATTTCGCTGCAATATCGATATAAACAATTCCTGATGAAAATTTAATCAAAATCTTAAAAAATCGCGATTTTCAACCCACTGTACTTATAAAAGCCACTTAAATTTCACTTCAATATTGAAAAAAAAAATTTCTTGAAATTATTCATATTTGAATTATAAAAAAAAACTTTTTTTTTCAAACTGTATATAATCGAGTCCTAAATTTTACATAATCGTATCATATATAATTGAGCTTTTTCAACACTTTCCAATATATCGGTATCTGGCATCAGATCACAGCAAATCACGTTTTAATCCTTTTTGCACTAATCATTAAAAGACATTGAGCAATCGAACGGTATTGTACTGTCAACATCAGCAAGCTCACGACACATTAATTATGCCAGCGGAATATCACCATCATCATTGAAGGAAAATTCGGCTTCCTGAATCAATTTCAAATAGTCTCAGATTTAACCTTATTGATTTTAGAGAATGAAAGTATTTCAATTGCATCCAATACCGGTGTATCAGAAGGGTCCTAGAGTGTATTAAAATACAGTAAGAATGCTGAATAACATGAAGGACGAAAAGGACAAATATCCTCCATTTCTTGCAATCTTCGTTTAACTAATCGAGCTAATTAATCGAAGATGGCGAAAGTACTGATTCAGGTTCTCGATTATGTCGAAGTCCAGCTGCTGAGCTACCGAAGTAAAGATTTGGGAAAAATTGTAAACTTAACGATTTGAGCTTTGATCGGAGAGATTTTGGGTGCACTGTATAGTTATCAGAGAACATGACCACCTTTGAGAAGAAATAGATATAAGTATGAAACATTACCATAACACATAATTCCAGAAATAATACCTTTCTATTTACATTGGAAAATGTTTCGTCAAATTGCACGATCCATTCCTCAAAAAGCAATGAGGCCATCCAGACCTTGGTGTTGCTCTCGTATATCACTGGTAATGACTTCTTCTTATTGAAACATCGTGGATTTTTACTCTTTCCATTGATCAGCAACGGTAGTTTATCGCTCCCGTCCATGTTGATTGTGCTTTAGAGTTGGGAATTCCCAGTTTCTGGACACATTCGCAAGTCATATCCCGAAGAATAGAACATGAGAGAGGTAAATTATTCTCTCTGGCTTGATAAGACAAAAATCCATTGACCGCTCCAGCTTTTCCGATTCCGAGCAACCTTATATGCTTTTGGTCAATAGATTCAATTTTCCATTCCGATTCCATTTTTACTTTGAATTGAATAGTGTTGCTACCGTACTTTGTGCAATACTGACTTTCAGAGCCATTGAAATTAGTAATAACACACAAAAGGGAGGTGAAAATCCGTGGAAAATGAATTAAAACCCATCGAGTAAGGGAGGTATCGAGTTATGGAGAGAAGAATGCTTGCAAAATCAAAGGTATCATGAAATCCATCGAGTTAGGGAAAATATCGAGATACAGAACCTCGAGATAGGGAGAGTTGACTGTATTTTGTTTTCTTGTTTCATTTTTTGTCGGAATGTTTTCATCGTGTACCGCATCATATTAATCAAATCATTTCATTTGGCACCCATATGTGAGAGTTGCATGAAAAAACTGGATTTTTGGAGCTGGATTTATCACGAATACTTTTATTCTCCTAGTCAAATCCTTTCATTCGATATCCATATCGATGAGGTTGTGAAAGAATATGTATCCTGCCACTTTGTAACGGCCGCCATCTTGGACTTCCATTTCTCATAAATAGCTGTGTTCAACTAGTCAAGTCCTTCCATTTAAACCCATATTGATGGACTTTAAAAAATTATAGGAGGTTGTGTCCAAGATACGACCGCATTGTTGACGTAGAACTACGCTGTTATTCCATATAAGTCGCTTATTCATACCTTCGGATATTATTCTATAATGCTGTGAAATTTTAGAAACAACTGCTTAGTAGAATAATCTCTGAAATAGTTTTTTCATTGTAGAATTTGTTGACGATAATTGATTGATGATTCATTCTTGCCCTCGCAAAACAATATACTAGCTGATCGTAAGTCGCAATTTATTTCATGTCAATGCAATGAAAATTTACCTCGAACGCTTTTCTTTTTTTTGGCCTTTTTCGCAATTGACATAGACTCGGCTAGACTCGATTATATACATGTTGCACCAGCACCAGTATTCCACATCTCATAACTACATCAATATATCTTTGGCACCGCATGGAAACAACAACAATGACAACACTTGCAAGTGTCGAATATCATGCTACATGTTATTTAGTATTGCACCTCTAGGCATCGTTCGTACAACGTAAACCAAGCGCCAAACAAGGCTAGGAATATAAAACACTTCTCATCATTTTGCGCTATTCTCAAAAGAAACGCTTCTGTTAATATTACTGGCCTCGAAAAAAGTTGTATTTCTTTCTCATGCTCGAGAGAAGCGCAGCTGTCACACTTAGTGGAGGAAGTTTTGCTACTGGCAAGCGAAACCACATACAAAATTCCAGAACGACATTTACTTTCTCGGTGACTAAACAAGCGAAATAAACTCTTTTTGTTAACAGTAGCAATGCTTCATAGCGCTAATGCAATCCTAGCTGAAGGCAGTTTTGCAACTGGCACGCGAACCCAAATAACTTATAACATTCCAGTAAGACATTCAAGATGCTTGGTATTCCACAGATATTTTTTTGACGCACAACCTTATGATGACGGAAAATAAACAATGTTAACTGCTTGGAAAAAGACTGAATTATGCCACACAGCTTGTACTCTGCTGTAACACCCATCGATGCGAATTCGCTGATGAGTTTGTCAAGAGCGACCGCCTTCACCACCAGCGGGGGAGCTTGATTTTGGTTGCTGCCTGGGTAACGGCGTTTACATTTTCGACCGACGCGCCGAAATCGCCTACTTCGCTGTTGTTCGATGCGGTGTCACACTCGCGAAGGCTCGGTTCAGTGCGAGCGCTTTTCACTGCACCAACATCGCGTGCATCATTGGATGACGCTTGCCTCGAAATATTATTGCCCCTGGCAATGCGTTCGTTTTTTGCAGGGATCGAGCCTGCCTTCCTCTTCTCCTTGCTCATCATACACTACGCGAAGCGTCCAATTTATGACGCGGAAAGAAAAACACACGATACGAATAACGCGAAAAACGAACAGTAAAACCAAACGACGATATCCAAGTTGGATTACCACTGGTGGGGTCCAATCTTAGATCGAAGCGCAGCGAAAGCAAAGTGAACTGGATTGCTCAACAGTCCGATGCCGAATGAAAGTTTGCCTTCTTTCTTTCTTTCTTTGTTTTTAAGAGGCTTTAAACTTAAAAAAGTTTGCCTCAGCGAGATCCACTGTTTATACTCTAGGCAAGTATTCCCCTTCATTCTTCTACTTTTCCTTTGTTCACGGGGACTTTGAATCCTACGATTTCCCCTCTGTTGGTCGTCGATAAGTTGCTCGATATTGACAGGTCTGTTCGGGAAAGCACACAAATGGACAGAACAAATGTATGGGAAAATGGAAACGCCTCAAGTTTTCATGAATTTTAACCATTTACAAACCAGGGGATTCTAATGTATAACATATTAAACAAATCTTACGGAATTTCCGATTCGTTTAGTATGTGAATCGCCAAAATCCGTTCACGGCAAAAATAGTTATTAACGTTAACTTTATTTCATAAAAACGTGACCTGTTTTCTGATTTGGCACCCTTAATGAAAGACGTAGTTCTACGTCAAAAAATATATATATCTATCGCCATTTTGGGGTGACGGCCATTTTGGATTGCCATTTCTCATGAATAACTGTCTTCTACTAGACAAGTCCGTCCTTTCATTCGATACCCATATTGCTATTATTGCACCCGTGGCCGAGAGGTTAGCGTTTTTGAACCGTAGTATATTTAAGAGCCGTTGCTCATTTTTAAGGAACCGTGCTGCCGTTCTACGCATAGTTGTCCCATGTTCTAAAATATACCTTAAACATTTCAATTTAGCAATACACTCTGGTCAGTTATGCCTAGGATATCAACGTGGGACAATTGAGCTTGATGTTGTTTTTTTAAAGTTGGGAACAAATTATAACTTTTTTTGTGTTTTTCGGAAAATTAGGCATAAAAAACATCGTTTTATGAAAAAAAGTGAAAATTGTCAAAAAGTTTCTTTGTTTTTTTTAAAAAAAATAATGTTTTATTCCGCAAAAATGGTTACAAATTGATTATTCAAAGTATTGCCCATCGTTAGTCACAACTTTTTCCCATCTTTCTGGCAGTTCACGGATCGCTTTGCGGAAATAATCGGCCGGTTTGTCGGCTAACCACGAATCGATCCAATTTTTGACTTCATCAAAATTGGAGAAGTGCTGGTCAACCAGGCCAGGCCATATGCATTTTTAAGTCATTTGGCATCGAAAACAAAATTTCGATTTTCCAAATTTCTTGGAAGATTTTCGAGGACCAAAAAATCAAAACTTTGAGCGCTTTGAGGCACCCCTAAATCATATCCAATCGAACTGAAACTTTGCACAGGTCATTATTTTGGGCCAACAAACAAAATGTACATGGTCGGTTTTTGAAATTTGACATGATCATTTTCGCTGCCTCCCTAACCGGGGTGTAAGTTCAAAGTTTCGAAAACGAGAGAGTGACGCTGGACTGCAAGGTTTTGAACGTTAATATCTCTTTTCCGGCTGAACGGAGTGTATGATAAACATTTCATTCAAAAGACAAAATGTCCACGAGTTATATGATTGTTAATCATCGACCCGAAAACTTGTTTCAATAGCTTTAAAATTGCTTAGAAAATAGGTTATTGAATCCGTATATAAACTCGCATGCGCTCTAGAAATCCATTCAGTTGGTGCCGCGATGTGAGATGAGGACGGTCGCACTCAGACGCCTATGCATTCTGCTCTTCTTTCCCAATTCCATTTCTCTTCCGCAGTTGAACCAAACGGATGAGTATAAAACATGGTGCTTACTTTGCTTTCGTTCTTATTAGGTGCGAATGTACTGAAAAGTTTAAAACCTCTCTAATTCATCGTCAGTCAGCTTTCGTTCATTTCTACCTCTACTCTCGTACCGTGAGAACTCGTTTCATTGAGACCAAGCAGACAGCTCGTAAATCTACCGGTGGTAAGGCACCCCGAAAGCAGTTCGGAAAAGCGCACCAGCCGCAGGAGGTGTGACGAAGCTACATCGCTATCGATCGGGAACCGTCGCTTTGCGTGGAATTTGTCGCTCTCAAAAGTCGACCGAATTGCTGATCCGCAAGCCACCCTTTCAGCGTTTGGTTCGTGAAATTGCCTAGGACTTCAAATTTGACTTGCGTTTCGCCATTATGGCACTGCAGGAGGCAAGCGAGGCATATTTAGTCGGCCTATTCGAAGATACCAATTTGTGTGGTATCCACGCAAAATGCGTCACATCATGCCCATGGCCATTGCCCGTCGTATCCAAGGAGAACGTGCTATTACATTAGCATA
>NW_026599912.1:0-15881 GCF_029784135.1 Toxorhynchites rutilus septentrionalis
AAAAAATTACTACAAATAATATACTTATAAATAAAATTCTTGCATATTCTGCTAAAAAAATTAAAGCAAATCTACCTCTTCTATATTCAACATTAAACCCAGAGACTAATTCTGATTCTCCTTCTGCAAAATCAAATGGAGTTCGATTAGTTTCAGCTAAACAAGAAGCAAATCAAACTAATCTTAAAGGATAACAAAAAACAATAAATCAAATATATTTTTGAAAAAAATAAAAATTTAAAAAATTATAACCCCCCACTAAAAAAATAAATCTTAATAAAATTAAAGCCAAACTTACTTCATAAGAAATAGTTTGAGCAACAGCCCGTAAACCCCCTAATAAAGCATAATTAGAATTAGAAGATCACCCAGCAATTATAACAGTATAAACTCTTAATCTAGTAATACAAAAAAAAAATAATACTCCTAAATTAAAAGAATATAATTTAATTAAATAAGGAATACATAACCAAATTAATAAAGATAAAAATAAAGAAAAAATTGGAGAAAAATAATAAACTAAATAATTAGATAATAAAGGATATGTTTGTTCTTTAGTAAATAACTTAACTGCATCTCTAAAAGGTTGTAATAACCCAACAAATCCAACTTTATTAGGACCTTTTCGAATTTGAATATATCCTAAAACTTTTCGTTCTAATAATGTTAAAAAAGCAACTCTAACTAAAACACAAATAATTAATAATAAACTACCTACTAACCCCAATACATAATCATTAAAATACAATACTATTTATAATAATAAAATATTATTTAAATAAATTCTAAATTTATTACACTAATCTGCCAAAATAGTAATTAAATATTATTATCAATCATTTTAATAAAATTTATATTTTTTTATATTAGGTCCTTTCGTACTATAATATAATTATTAATTAAAGATAGAAACCAACCTGGCTTACACCGGTTTGAACTCAGATCATGTAAGAATTCAAAGGTCGAACAGACCTAAACTTTAAACTTCTACACCTAAAAATAACTCTTAATCCAACATCGAGGTCGCAATCTTTTTTATCGATATGAACTCTAAAAAAAAATTACGCTGTTATCCCTAAGGTAACTTAAATTTTTAATCAATATTATTGGATCAATTATTCATATATTAATGTATAATACAATTAAAAGTTAATTAAATTTTTATACCACCCCAGTAAAATTTTTAATAAAATTATAATTAAAATAATCCTTAAAAAATTATAAAATATAAAAATAAAGATCTATAGGGTCTTCTCGTCTTTTAATTTTATCTTAACTTTTTAATTAAAAAATAAAATTCTAAAAAAATTTATATAAGACAGTATATATCTTATCCAACCATTCATACAAGCCTCCAATTAAAAGACTATTGATTATGCTACCTTCGCACAGTCAAAATACTGCGGCCCTTTAATAATATTCAGTGGGCAGGTTAGACTTTAAATTAATTTCAAAAAGACATGTTTTTGATAAACAGGTAAATATATATTTATTGCCGAATTCCTTATATAAACCTCTCATTTATAAATAATTTATATAAATTTATATACTAATTTTATCATAATTAATAAACTTTCTTTATTAAAATTTATATTTTAATAAATAACTTAATTTTAAAATAAATAATATAATTATAAAATAAATTATAACATACTTACTAATAATGACTATTTTTAAGCCTATATTTATTTATTTACTTAATTAAAATTTAAAATTTTATTTTAAAGCTAATCCCTTAAAATATTAATTTTATTAAATTAAATAATTAACTAATTAAATATTTAATTAATAAATCTAAATTAAATTTATTTCTTAAAAAACTAGATATATTTTAAAACGATTAACATTTCATTTCTAAATTTATATTAAAAATAATTATTCCACATTAACTTTTTTATAAATTTAAATCTTTAAAATTCGAGAAAAATTAATATAATAATTAATTAATTAATAAACCCTGATACACAAGGTACAATAAATTAAATTTTCTTTTAAAATAAAAATTTTTCAATTTATTTCAATCTTCTTTTACAATACTAATAAACTATAATAAAAATTATTATTTATTTAAATAATACTAAAACTTTAAATTATAAAATTATTTTTATTAAATAATATAAAAAATAAATAAAATTAATAAATAAAATTTATTCAATTTAAATTGAATTGCACAAATTTCTTTTCAATGTAAATGAAATACTTTACTAATTAAGCTTTAAATTGACTTTCTAGATACACTTTCCAGTACATCTACTATGTTACAACTTATCTTATTTTAATAATAAGAACGATGGGCGATATGTACATAATTTAGAGCTAAAATCTTATAAATAATCTTTTTTATAATACTATCAAATCCACTTTCAAAAATTTAATTTCAAAATTTTATCCATATAAATAAATTTATTGTAATCCATCTCTACTTAAATATAAACTGCACCTTGATCTGACATTTTTTATTAATTTTAAATTATGAAAATTTTATCTTATAATATATTCTGATGACGACGATATACAAATTAAATTAATTTAAGTAAGGTTCAATGTGGATTATCAATTACAGGACAGATTCCTCTGAATAGACTAAATTACCGCCAAATTTTTTAAATTTCAAGAATATAACTAATACTACTTTAATATTTTATTATTTATTTTTAATAATAGGGTATCTAATCCTAGTTTATTACAAAAAGTTTACAGCTTAAATTTATTTTTCAAATAATAATAATAATAATTTAATAATTTCACCTAATAAATTAATTTTTATATTATAAATAAACAATTTAACTAATATTAAAAATTTTTACTTATATTATTTGTATAACCGCGGTAGCTGGCACAAATTTTACCAATATTAAAAATTATTACTAATACAAAATTTCTTTTTTCCTTTAATATTAATTACTGAGAATAAATAAAACTAATTAATTTTTTAAAAATTAAATAATTTCACACAAAAATTTACATGTAAAATAAAATAATAGTAAAAAATTTAACCATAATAAAATTATTTATATATTATATTTAAAATATTCAAATAAGTCATTTATAAAAAAAAATAATTAATTTAATAATACATTCATCATAATCAAACAAACAAATTAAACTAATAAAAACAACTTAGCTCAATTCTTTCCAAGTGTCAAAAATTTTTACACCCCCTAAATATAAAAATATTTTAACTAATAAAATTTTTCAATTAATTTATAAAAAAAAATAATTAATTTAATAATACATTCATCATAATCAAACAAACAAATTAAACTAATAAAAACAACTTAGCTCAATTCTTTCCAAGTGTCAAAAATTTTTACACCCCCTAAATATAAAAATATTTTAACTAATAAAATTTTTCAATTAATTTATAAAAAAAAATAATTAATTTAATAATACATTCATCATAATCAAACAAACAAATTAAACTAATAAAAACAACTTAGCTCAATTCTTTCCAAGTGTCAAAAATTTTTACACCCCCTAAATATAAAAATATTTTAACTAATAAAATTTTTCAATTAATTTATAAAAAAAAATAATTAATTTAATAATACATTCATCATAATCAAACAAACAAATTAAACTAATAAAAACAACTTAGCTCAATTCTTTCCAAGTGTCAAAAATTTTTACACCCCCTAAATATAAAAATATTTTAACTAATAAAATTTTTCAATTAATTTATAAAAAAAAATAATTAATTTAATAATACATTCATCATAATCAAACAAACAAATTAAACTAATAAAAACAACTTAGCTCAATTCTTTCCAAGTGTCAAAAATTTTTACACCCCCTAAATATAAAAATATTTTAACTAATAAAATTTTTCAATTAATTTATAAAAAAAAATAATTAATTTAATAATACATTCATCATAATCAAACAAACAAATTAAACTAATAAAAACAACTTAGCTCAATTCTTTCCAAGTGTCAAAAATTTTTACACCCCCTAAATATAAAAATATTTTAACTAATAAAATTTTTCAATTAATTTATAAAAAAAAATAATTAATTTAATAATACATTCATCATAATCAAACAAACAAATTAAACTAATAAAAACAACTTAGCTCAATTCTTTCCAAGTGTCAAAAATTTTTACACCCCCTAAATTTAACTAAATATTTTAACTAATAAAATTTTTCAATTAATTTTATAAAAAAATAATTAATTTAATAATACATTCATCATAATCAAACAAACAAATTAAACTAATAAAAACAACTTAGCTCAATTCTTTCCAAGTGTCAAAAATTTTTACACCCCTAAATATAAAAATATTTTAACTAATAAAATTTTTCAATTAATTTATAAAAAAAAATAATTAATTTAATAATACATTCATCATAATCAAACAAACAAATTAAACTAATAAAAACAACTTAGCTCAATTCTTTCCAAGTGTCAAAAATTTTTACACCCCCTAAATATAAAAATATTTTAACTAATAAAATTTTTCAATTAATTTATAAAAAAAAATAATTAATTTAATAATACATTCATCATAATCAAACAAACAAATTAAACTAATAAAAACAACTTAGCTCAATTCTTTCCAAGTGTCAAAAATTTTTACACCCCCCTAAATATAAAAATATTTTAACTAATAAAATTTTTCAATTAATTTATAAAAAAAAAATAATTAATTTAATAATACATTCATCATAATCAAACAAACAAATTAAACTAATAAAAACAACTTAGCTCAATTCTTTTCTCGACGCGCAACCAATATTAATAATTTTATTTTATATTTAAAATTTTATATTTATATATAATTATTTAATATTAAATTATATATTTTATTAATTAAATATTTTTTACACTCCCTTTATATAAATTATTTATAATATATATATATATTTATAATTATATAAATTAATTATATTTATTTATTTAATATAAATAATTTAATATAATATAAATAAATAAAATACAATGAATATATTTATATATAAATTATTTATATGTATATAGATCTTTTTTTTCTCTGTAAATATAGGCCGAATAGGCATATAAATAATACACTAACGATAATATAATCCTTATTAATTAATTCTCTTAATTTATATATATAATATATTTATTAATAGATCTAAATATATATATATAATAGATGAATATATTATTAAATATTTTATTAATTTATATAATACATTTATATATATATTAAACATTTATATAATATATATATATATATATAATTAATTCTAAAAATAATTATTTAAATTTAATTTAAATAAAAAATTTTAAAAATAAACATTTATAAACTTTATTTTAAATGCCTTTCAAAATTAAATCTTAATCATGTTATTTTTTTTTTACTTATAATAATAAAAAAAAAAATAAAAATGAATTGCCTGATAAAAGGATTACCTTGATAGGGTAAATTATAAAAATTTAATATTTTTATTCATTATATTTAATAGAATTAAACTATTTCTAAAAATTTCAAAAATTTTTGTGCATCATACACTAAAATATATTTTTATAATTCAATTATATTTAAAAAGATAAGCTAAATTAAGCTACTGGGCTCATACCCCATTTATAAAGGTTATAATCCTTTTCTTTTTAATTAAAAAATTTTCAAATAATATTTTTATAATAACATTAATTTTTGGAACTTTATTAACAATTTCTTCAAACTCTTGATTAGGAGTTTGAATAGGATTAGAAATTAATTTACTTTCATTTATTCCCCTAATAAATGAAAATAAAAAAAATATATTAATATCCGAAAGAAGTCTAAAATATTTTTTGATTCAAGCTTATGCTTCTTCTATTTTATTATTTTCAATTTTATTATTATTATTATTCAATTTTAACTTAATTATTAAAAATAACGTTATTCATTTAATAATTTATTCAACTTTAGCATTAAAAAGAGGAATTGCCCCCTTCCACTTTTGATTCCCTGAAGTAATAGAAGGATTAAATTGAATTAATAATTTAATTTTAATAACATGACAAAAAATTGCTCCCTTAATAATAATTTCTTATAATTCAAATTATAATTTATTATTCATTTTTATTTTTTTTTCTATAATTATTGGAGCATTAGGAGGATTAAATCAAACCTCCTTACGAAAATTAATAGCATTTTCTTCAATTAATCATTTAAGATGAATATTAATAGCAATAATATATAATGAATATTTATGACTAATATACTTCTTTTTATATTCTTTCCTATCATCTTCTATTATTTTAATTTTCAATAATTTTAAATTATATTATTTTAATCAAATTTATAACTTTTCATTAATAAACCAATTATTAAATTTATAATTTTCATTAATTTATTATCTTTAGGAGGACTCCCTCCATTTTTAGGATTCTTCCCTAAATGAATAATTATTGAAAATTTAACAAAAATAAATCATTATTTTTTAATATTTATAGCAGTTTGTATGACTTTAATTACATTATTTTATTATTTACGAATATCATATAGAATTTATATATTAAATTTCTATAAAAATTCATGAATTATAAAAAATTTTAATAACAATTCTCTTCTAATTTTATTTATAAATTTTACCTCTATTATAGGATTAATAATAATTTTCTCATTTTATTTAATCTTATAAAGAGTTTAAGTTAATAAAACTATTAGTTTTCAAAGCTAAAAATACTTGTAAAATCTTTTAATTCTTAAACTTTAATAATTATTCCTTATTCCTTCAGAATTGCAATCTAATATCATTATTGACTATAAAGTTTGATTAAAAGAAAATATTCTTATAAATAAATTTACAATTTATTGCCTAAATTTCAGCCATTCAATCGCGACAATGGCTATTTTCTACAAATCATAAAGATATTGGAACTTTATATTTTATTTTTGGAGCATGAGCAGGGATAATTGGAACATCAATAAGAATTTTAATTCGTTTAGAACTAAGACAACCAGGAATATTTATTGGTAATGATCAAATTTATAATGTAATTGTAACCGTGCATCATTTGTAATAATTTTTTTTCATAGTAATACCTATTATAATCGGAGGATTTGGTAATTGATTAGTACCTTTAATACTAGGAGCTCCTGATATAGCATTTCCACGAATAAATAATATAAGATTTTGACTTCTTCCTCCATCTATTACATTATTACTCTCAAGCAGAATAGTTGAAAATGGGTCAGGAACTGGTTGAACAGTTTATCCCCCTCTTTCATCTAATATTGCTCATAATGGATCATCAGTTGATTTAACAATTTTTTCTCTTCATTTAGCAGGAATTTCTTCAATTTTAGGAGCTATTAATTTTATTACCACTATTATTAACATACGACCTGAAGGAATTTCTTTAGATCGAATACCTTTATTTGTATGATCAGTAATTATTACAGCAATTCTTCTTCTTTTATCTTTACCCGTATTAGCAGGAGCTATTACTATACTTCTTACAGATCGTAATTTAAATACTTCATTTTTCGACCCAATTGGAGGAGGTGATCCAATTCTTTATCAACATTTATTTTGATTTTTTGGACATCCAGAGGTATATATTTTAATTCTTCCAGGATTTGGAATAATTTCTCATATTATTACTCAAGAAAGAGGTAAAAAGGAAACATTTGGGACTTTAGGAATAATTTATGCTATATTAGCTATTGGACTTTTAGGATTTATTGTATGAGCTCATCATATATTTACAGTTGGTATAGATGTTGATACTCGAGCTTACTTTACTTCAGCTACTATAATTATTGCAGTTCCTACAGGAATTAAAATTTTTAGTTGATTAGCTACTCTTCATGGTACTCAATTAAATTATAATCCTACATTATTATGATCATTAGGATTTGTTTTTTTTATTTACTGTAGGAGGATTAACAGGTGTAATTTTAGCAAATTCTTCAATTGATATTATTCTTCATGATACTTATTATGTAGTAGCTCATTTTCATTATGTTCTCTCTATAGGAGCAGTATTTGCAATTATAGCAGGATTTATTCATTGATATCCTTTATTAACAGGATTAATTATAAACCCCTTATGATTAAAAATTCAATTTATAATTATATTTATTGGAGTAAATTTAACATTTTTTCCTCAACATTTTTTAGGATTAGCAGGTATACCTCGTCGTTATTCAGATTTTCCAGATAGTTATTTAACATGAAATATTATTTCTTCTTTAGGTAGTTCTATCTCATTAATTGCTATCTTATTTTTTCCTATTTATTATTTGAGAAAGTATAATTACTAAACGAACTCCTTCATTCCCTATACAACTTTCTTCTTCAATTGAATGATATCATTCTATACCTCCTATAGAACACACATATTCAGAACTTCCTATTTTATCATCAAATTTCTAATATGGCAGAATAGTGCAATGAATTTAAGCTTCATATATAAAGATTTTTTTCTTTTATTAGAAAATGGCAACATGATCTAATTTAGGATTACAAAATAGAATTTCTCCTTTAATAGAACAATTAAACTTTTTTCATGATCATACTATTTTAATTTTAATTATAATTACAACATTAATTGCTTATATTATAATTATATTATTTTTCAATAAATTTACCAATCGATATCTTCTTCATGGTCAAACAATCGAAATTATTTGAACAATTTTACCTGCAATTATTCTTATATTTATTGCCTTTCCCTCTCTTCGTCTTTTATATTTAATAGATGAAATTAATAATCCTTTAATTACTCTAAAAACTATTGGACATCAATGATATTGAAGATATGAATATTCAAATTTTACTAATTTAGAATTTGACTCTTATATAACTCCTACCAATGAACTTAATATAAATGGATTCCGCCTATTAGATGTAGATAATCGAATTATTTTACCTTTTAATAATCAAATTCGAATTTTAGTAACAGCCACAGATGTTCTTCATTCATGAACAATTCCAGCCCTAGGTGTAAAAATTGACGCAACTCCAGGACGATTAAATCAAACTAATTTCTTAATTAATCAACCTGGATTATTTTTTGGACAATGTTCAGAAATTTGTGGAGCAAACCATAGCTTTATACCAATTGTTATTGAAAGAATCCCAATAAATTTCTTTATTAAATGAATTTCATCTCAAATCAATTCATTAGATGACTGAAAGCAAGTAATGATCTCTTAAATCATATTATAGTAAATTAGCAATTACTTCTAATGATATTAATATTTCTCTCAAAAAAAAATTAGTTTAATCAAAACCTTAGTTTGTCAAACTAAAAATATTAATAATTTAATATTTTTTTAATTCCTCAAATATCTCCATTAAGATGATTAACTTTATTCTTTATTTTTTCATTTACTTTAATAATTTTTAATATTAAAAATTATTATTGCTTTTTTTATTCTTTAAATTCAACCCCCCAACTATTAAATATTAAACAATCTAAATTAAATTGAAAATGATAACTAATCTATTTTCAGTATTTGATCCTTCAACAACAATTTTTAATATATCCTTAAATTGAATAAGAACTTTTTTTAGGTTTATTAATTATTCCATCTTCTTACTGATTAATCCCTAATCGATTCCAAATTATTTGAAATAATATTTTATTAACTTTACATAAAGAATTTAAAACTCTTTTAGGTCCAACTAATAATAATAAAAGAACTTTAATATTTATTTCTTTATTTTCTTTAATTATATTTAATAATTTTTTAGGACTTTTTCCTTATATTTTTACAAGAACTAGTCATTTAACATTAACTTTAACCTTAGCTTTTCCTTTATGATTAAGAATTATAATTTATGGATGAACAAATCACACACAACATATATTTGCTCATTTAGTTCCTCAAGGAACTCCCGCAATCCTAATACCTTTTATAGTATGTATTGAAACAATTAGAAATGTAATTCGTCCAGGAACTTTAGCTATTCGATTAACCGCAAATATAATTGCTGGTCATTTACTTTTAACCCTTTTAGGAAATACTGGGCCTATATCTACATCTTACATTATTGTAAGAATTATTTTAATTGTTCAAATTGCTTTATTATTACTTGAATCAGCAGTCGCTATTATTCAATCTTATGTATTTTCAGTTTTAAGTACTTTATATTCTAGAGAAGTAAATTAATGTCAACAAAAATAAATCATCCCTTTCATTTAGTAGACTATAGTCCATGACCTTTATTAGGAGCAATTAGAGCAATAACAATAACTACAGGATTAGTTCAATGATTCCATCAATATAATAATAATTTATTTATTTTAGGAAATATTATTACCCTATTAATTATATATCAATGATGACGAGATATTTCTCGAGAAAGTACTTTCCAAGGACTTCATACTTTCAATGTAACTTTAGGCCTTCGATGAGGAATAATTCTTTTTATTATCTCCGAAATTTTCTTTTTTATTTCATTTTTTTGAGCATTTTTTTCATAGAAGATTATCTCCTACAATTGAACTAGGAATAATATGACCTCCTATTGGAATCCATCCATTTAATCCTTTTCAAATTCCTTTATTAAATACAGCTATTTTATTAGCATCAGGAATTACTGTAACTTGAGCTCATCATAGATTAATAGAAAATAATCATACTCAAACAATTCAAAGATTATTTTTTACAGTACTTTTAGGAATTTATTTCTCAATTTTACAAGGATATGAATATATAGAAGCTCCATTTACTATTGCAGATAATGTTTATGGCTCAACATTTTTCATATCAACAGGATTCCACGGACTTCATGTTTTAATTGGAACTTCTTTTTTATTAATTTGTTTTTTACGTCATATTAATCATCATTTTTCAAAAAATCACCATTTTGGATTTGAAGCAGCAGCATGATATTGACACTTTGTAGATGTAGTTTGATTATTTTTATATATTTCAATTTACTGATGAGGAGGTTAATTTATAAAGTATATGTATGTATAAAATGACTTCCAATCATTAGGACTAAATAATTTTAGTATAAATAATTTTAACACTTACTATTATAAGTCTAATTATTTTAACTATTTCTATTATTATAATAATAATAGCAACCTTTTTATCTAAAAAAAACCATTACTGATCGTGAAAAATCTTCCCCTTTTGAATGTGGATTTGACCCTATAAATTATTCTCGTTTACCCTTCTCTCTTCGATTTTTCTTAATTGCAATTATTTTCTTAATTTTTGATGTAGAAATTGCTCTTCTTCTCCCAATAATCTTAATTTTTAAATCATCAAATTTAATAAATTGAACAATTACTAGCCTTTTCTTTATTTTTATTCTATTAATTGGATTATATCACGAATGAAACCAAGGAGCATTAGAATGAAATAATTAAATCTCAACCAAATATGAAGCGATATATTGCAATTAGTTTCGGCCTAATCTTAGGTGAATTACACCCATATTTTTTAAAAATAAATAAATAGGATAATAGTTAATTATAACATTTAACTTGCACTTAAAAAATATTGATTCAATCAATTTATCTTAAATTAATTGAAACCAAAAAGAGGTATATTACTGTTAATAATATTAATGAATTTTAAAATTCCAATTAAGAAATATAAATGGAATTAAACCATTAAAGATAAAAGTTAGCAGCTTTTTCTTGATCACCATATTTCTATTAATATTTATTTATATAGTTTAAAAAAAAACATTACATTTTCAATGTAAAATTAATAAACTTTATTTATAAATATTTTCCAATATTTAAAAATTAAAATAATTTCCTCAACAACTTCAATGTTACGCTCTAAATATAAGCTATTTAAATTAATTTAAAAATATTATTAATAATAAAATTACAATTCAAATAAAATATCTTATTAAATAAATTTTCAAATTATTATTTTGAAACTCTTGAATATATAAAGAATACTTTTTTATTTGATAATATAATATATGTCCACCAAAATATTCTCTTCAACCTTGATCAAATCTTTTATATGAAAATAATCCTATTTTTAATGGCAATTTAATAATAATTAAAGTCGAAATATAAGGCATAAATCATATTATCCCAACAAATCTTCTAAATTTATAAAATATAAAAGATTTATTATTACTAAATAAATTTTCATAATTTAATAAATAACCTATCAAACCCCCTAAAACACAAACCATTAATGTTAAAAATTTTTATCATTTTAGGTAAATTAACTATCTCTGGATTAAAAAATATTAATCATCTAAGAAAACTTCCCCCAATAATAGCTATAATTATTAAAAAAAAAATTCTAAAATTTATAATTCATCTCTTATCATTTAATATATTTAAAACTATATTTTTAAAATCCCCTGTTATAGAATAATAAACTAATCGAAAAGAATAACAAACCGTTAACCCAGTTGAAAAAAAAAAAAGAAAAAAAGAAAAAAAATTTATATAAGAAAGTATAACAACTTCTAAGATTAAATCCTTTGAATAAAATCCAGCTAAAAAAGGCATTCCACACAAAGCTAAATTAGCAATATTAAAACATCTACAAACTAAAGGTATTCTTATAAACAACCCTCCTATATAACGAATATCTTGTATATTTTTTATATTATGAATAATTACTCCTGCACATATAAATAATAATGCCTTAAATAAAGCATGAGTTAAAAGATGAAAAAATGCTAATTTAAATTCTCCAATAGATAAAATTCTTATTATTAATCCTAATTGTCTTAAAGTAGATAAAGCAATAATTTTTTTTAAATCATACTCAAAATTAGCCCCTAATCCAGCTATAAATATTGTTAATCCTGAAATTAATAATAAAATTTGACCAAATAATGAATCTACTAATAAAATATTAAAACGAATCAATAAATAAACCCCTGCAGTTACTAAAGTTGAAGAATGAACTAAAGCAGAAACAGGGGTAGGGGCTGCTATAGCAGCAGGTAATCAAGAAGAAAAAGGAATTTGAGCTCTTTTAGTTATAGCTGCTAATATCACCAATCTTCCAATTATTAATATTTCAAAATTTTCCTTATTAATTTCTAAATAAAAAATATAATTCCAACTTCCATAATTTAATATCCAAGCAATAGCTAATAATAAAGCTACATCACCAATTCGATTTGATAAAGCTGTTAACATTCCAGCATTATAAGATTTTACATTTTGAAAATAAATTACTAAACAATAAGAAACTAATCCTAATCCATCTCATCCTAATAAAATTCTAATTAAATTAGGACTAATAATTAGTATTATCATTGATATAACAAATATTAAAACTAATAAAATAAATCGATTTTTATTAAAATCTCTAGATATATAATCATCTCTATATAAAAATTACTAAAGAAGAAATTAATAATACAAAAGATATAAATATCAATCTTATTCAATCCAATAAAAAAGTCATAACAATTGAAGTTGAATATAAAGAAATAATTTCTCATTCAATAAAATAAATTAAATCATTCAATAAAAAATTTAAACTAAATATAAAAAAATTAAATCTAATAAAAATTAAAAAAATAAAATCTAACCTTACAATAATTAATTAAAGAATTCACGATTTAAAATGAAAAATTCATATCATTGACACCACAAATCAATATTTTTTTTTAAACTATTTAAATTAAATTCATAATATACAAATATCACTTTTTAAAATTAAAAAATTTAAAGGTAATCAATGTAATATTAATAATAAATACTCTCGACTTGTCCCAAAAGAAAAAAAATTAACCCCAGAATAAATTTTACCATGTTGACTATATGAAAATAAATAAAGGGTATAAGCCGCTCTAAAAAAAGATAATAATCTTAAACCAATTATAGTTAATCAAGATCATCTTACAATTCTATTTATTAAACTAATTTCCCCCTAATAAATTTTAATGTTGGAGGAGCCGCTATATTCCCAGCACATAATAAAAATCATCATAAAGCTATTCTAGGTATAAAAATTTAATATCCCCTTGTTAATTAATAAACTTCGTCTATTTATTCGTTCATAAGAAATATTTGCTAAACAAAATAATCCAGAAGAACATAAACCATGAGCAATTATTAAAGTATATGATCCTCTTAATCCTCAATAAGTTATAGTTATTAAACCTCTTAAAACAATCCCTATATGAGCTACAGAAGAATAAGCAATTAATGCCTTTAAATCCATTTGTCGTAAACAAATTAATCTTACTAACACACCTCCTATTAAACTAATTCTAATTCATCAATAATTAAATTTTATACCTAAAATTTGTAAAAATGAAAAAACACGTAATAATCCATAACCTCCTAATTTTAATAAAACACCAGCTAAAATTATAGAACCAGAAATAGGAGCTTCAACATGAGCTTTTGGTAATCATAAATGAACTAAAAATATTGGTATTTTTACCAAAAAAAGCAAAAATTATACATAAATATAAAAATTTTAAATTATAATATTTTAAATAATTTAATATAATCAAATTTATAATATTTAAATCATTTTTAATAAAAAAAAATTCCAATTAATAAAGGTAAAGAAGCTAATAAAGTATAAAAATAATAAATAAATTCCTGCTTGTAAACGCTCTGGCTGATAACCTCATCCTAAAATCAAAAATAATGTAGGAATTAATCTTCTCTCAAAAAATAAATAAAATATAAATATTCTTAATGAACTAAAAGTAAATACTAATATCAATAATAACAATAAAATTATAAAAATAAATAATTTTCTATAATTAAAAACACGATAAATTATTTCTCTAGCTATTAATATTAAAGCACAAATCCAAAATCTCAACATAATTAAACCATAAGAAATTAAATCTAATCCAAAATAATAAGAAATATCACAAAAATAATTTATTATTACAATTTTTAATATAAATATAAATCTCCCTAAAAATAGTAAACATTGAACCATTCAATAATTTTTTTTTATATAATAATAATAAACAAATAATAAAAAAAATAAATTTTAACATTGTAAAATTGAAAATCTTTGAAAATAATCATTACCATGAGTTCGAACTATAGAAACTAAAATAGATAACCCTAATACTCCCTCACAAACACAAAAAGTTAAAAAAAATATTCTAAAATACTTTTCATTTTCTATATAATTTAAAAAAAAAAATAATATTATAAATAATATTAAAACCATAAATTCTAATGACAATAACATACATAATAAATGCTTTCGTCTAGAAATAAATACTAAACATCCAATTATAAATATTACTATAATAAATAATAAAAATAAATTTACCATTAATTTAGTTTTAATAGTTTAATCAAAACCTTAGTCTTGTAAACTAAAAATAAAAAATTTTTTTTTAAAACATCAAGAAAAAAGAAAATTCTTTTTCATTAATTCCCAAAATTAATATTTTTTATAAACTATTTCTTGATATTTTTATAACTTTTATTTTCTCATCTCTTATAATTAGATTAATTTTCACACAAATTAATCACCCTTTAGCTATAGGATTAATTCTTTTAATTCAAACATTTTTAATTTGTATAATTTCAGGAATTTATATCCAAACATTTTGATATGCTTATATTTTATTTTTAATTTTTATAGGGGGAATATTAGTTCTATTTATTTATGTAACCTCTCTTTCATCAAATGAAATATTCTCTTTTTCAATAAAATTATCAATTATTCTATATTTTATACTAATTATCTTTTTAATAATTTTTTTTTTTATAGATAAAATAATAATTGAAACATTTATTAATAATTACGAAATAAATTTATTATCAAATTTTAAATCTTTATATATAGAAAATATTTTATCTTTAAATAAAATATATAATTTTCCTACAAATTTAATTACTTTACTTTTAATTAATTATTTGTTTTTAACATTATTAGTTACAGTAAAAATCTCTATAAAAAATTATGGACCTTTACGCCCATTATCTTAATTAACAAAATTATTTATGAAATTAATGAATAAACCAATTCGAAATACCCAC
>NW_026599913.1:0-15876 GCF_029784135.1 Toxorhynchites rutilus septentrionalis
TGCGCACCTTTGCCCCCACTATGGGGCAAAAGTACTCATTTGCCATTTTGTATTAAAATAGGTTTTATTCCAACTACAAACAAAACTCGAGAAATTCTTGTAGTACATCTCGAAGGTAATATATATATATATATATATATATATATATATATATATATATATATATATATATATATATATATATATATATATATATATATATATATATATATATATATATATATATATATATATATATATATATATATATATATATATATATATATATATATATATATATATATATATATATATATATATATATATATATATATATATATATATATATATATATAGTTACAATTTGGTTAAGTAAATTGAATTCTATTTGCTTTTATTTCAAGAGTTATTGGACGACAACAGTTAGGTGCGCACCTTTGCCCCCACTACTCTATAGGATTTTTACCAAATGAACATATTGAGGCATTACATGAGTGTATTTCGTTCATGGCATCTCACGAAAATTTCCAACCCAAAAAAATGCTTGACCGATCGGGGATTTAACCCAATAACTATGTCGGTATCAGAGTCTTCCCGCTTTACTACATTCCCGATAATGGTCTGCTGATGCAATCGTTCTCAAGTCTAGACAGCTAAGCAAACCCAAGTCTTATTTCAGCCAACACTTTAGGCCCTTCATAATCGGGGTACAAACATGTATACTGAAGCTCGCAATCAGATCTGCCACAATCCATAAAACAATCTCGTTATAACCATCTACTTAACAGAGTTTATGGAAATTCCGATTGGGTTATCCCTAGCATCATTCCAGTTTCTTCATTAGACCCTTCAAATGACTTTTACTGATACTTTAGGTTCTACATAACTTAGAGCCAAACGTGTTAATCGGAATTTGCAATCAGATCTGCCACAACCTCGTTGTAACCATCCACTGAACAGAAGAGTTTACGAGTATTCAGATTGGGCTAAGGAGTGTATCGAAAATAGGCTGTAAACACATTTTCAATCTTAAAATCCATTTTTATTGGTCTATCAAAAAAAAAAAAGGAAACAGTTCGGCAAATTGTTTCAAGAACTCTTTTTGAATGTGCTTTGGTTTAAAAAATCTTTTTGTACTAGTATTTTTCAAATAATGTGTATTGGTATCTGTATTCAATTTGTGAGTTAAAATTTTGAGGCATTTTAAGGCGTTGTTGCTAAACTTTTCCTACTCATATAACAATGCTTGAGAAATTTCTATATATATTTCCTAAAATAGTCCAGTTATTTGCGCTTTTGTAAAACTAATGTAAAAAAATAAATCTTTTTTTCGACAATGCAATAATGTGATCTTAAAACATCCATTATTTCATGAAATAGTCATAACCAAAGATAATGATTTTCCAATAAATCAAAATGAGATCTCTAGTTGAAGCTCCTACTGCATCCTTAGAATCAACTGAATGCTTTTTTACGTCAACTGGAGTTGTTATTAAGTTGATTGGGGCATATTTATGAAGCAACAGGAAAAATGTGTTTAAACAAATTGTGCTAGTTTAGACCTATAAATAGTTGACTGTAATCACACAAGAAACTCCATTTCATTTGTTGTTCGAATGTTGCTGCTTCAGGTGACCGGTCAAATTCAATGCAGCAATGAGCGAACAGAACTTCACAATCTGAAAGTCGTTCCCATATAATGATGTTTTTAAATCTTCGAAACGTTGCTAAAATACGTGTTATATGGCTTCGATGGTTATTGGATGGCATTCGTTATTTCTTAGCTAAAATCTTTCTTGAGGATCGAAGCGACATAACTAAACAAAACATAAGCCGATTCCAAATTACCACTTTTTATATCAAAGGTTTCCAAATCAACTAAAAAGATTGGGCTAAAAGTACCGGACACTCTCCTAGTTCACTAGTTCACTTTGCATTCGTTTATTGGACAATCTAGAGATTCTTTATACAAAAAAAAGCACACAAACGCTCGCTCGCTTCCAAAGTGGAGAGACACGAATCCAGGAGTTACTGTCACTCAACGCGTGCCACAGGAACAGTTGATTTGATTTAAAATGACTTGTCACTTGGAACGGTATAATACAATTTTATATCACTCGCCATCCCGTGACGGATTGGTGTCCAGGTGCTACAGGAGACGACTACCTTATGGGTTACCTCAAAGCACGAAACGCTGAAAAAAGGGCGAAACAAACGTGAAAACGAACTGGGTTGGACCAGGCTGGGTCGAAGAGAACCAGCGGAAAAAAACTCTTGTGAGCAAAAAAATGGTTGTCGCAGACTGACGGATATGTGAGTTCATATCATCCTACGATGAGCGTAGAGTCACAACAGGATAGAGAGGACATGGTATATTGTTGGCTCTGTCAGCCGCATATGCCTTTTTTAAACGTTTCGGAAATGGGCCACTGGCGAAGGGAAACTGTAGGTCTATCTCCTCCTTTGGAAGCACACCTTCGTTTGACGTTTTCTGTCGGGATCCTTAGGGGAGGAGGAGCAATTTGAGTGAGATGAAAATGGACCAGGTGACAGGTGAACCCCGCGCTCGGAAGCGGGTGATATTTTCTTTTTAGCCCCGCGTTCAGCTACTGCACCGTCATTCTGCTTTATCAGTCATCTTCACGAGTCATTTAACGTAATGGTAAACTAACCCACTGCACTCTCACCCCGATAAGGTGTGACTCTCACCATGATCGCACCCGATCCCCCTACTGTTGCCTTCCTTGACCGGATAATGTATTTAAGGCCGGTGCCAGACCGAAACCCAGCACTTGCTGCTGCAGATGGTGTAAAGAGATTATCTGCTGACCAACATACTCTTCCCCGGTAACATTTCCTGTTTAGTAAAATGGGATATTTATGAAAGTGACAAAACGGAACGGAGAACGCAAGCGATCCGAACGCGATGAAGTGGCAGAAAAAGACTGCTGTTGCTGCTGCTGCTGCTGTTTCTGTTATTGTTTTGCACGGGCCAACTTCCGCCAGGATACATCGGACCGGCACACGGACAATGTGTCGTGAGGTGTAACAAATGATGGTAGATTAGATTAACCAAAGACTAATTTGACACGAGTTTGCTAGTTTTTGCCGGGATGTGATGGTTTCGCCCCTTTTTTGCGGGATGTTACTGATTCCCTCTCGCCTCAGCGATAAGCCCGAGATGGAAACATATTTCATTAATTATTCCATTCGGATATTGTTGGAAACTCGTACCATGCGATGAGTTGGAGTCGAACATTTTCCCCGTATTCATTTTTTTCCCGTCTTCTGGATGCTGTGAGCCGTGACCAGCAGAATCATTCGACCGGATGCAAATCCCCCTAGGAGGGGGAAGAGGATGGTTCTAGGCAATTAGAGGGATAGTGGCATTCATTGGATGCTTCCATTTGTAATCGAGTTTAGCGCAGCTGGATAGATGCCGGCTCCCATGCAATTGGAGTGAAAATAGACACTATCGCGGACATAGCTTTCGAATTATAGTTTTGTACACCAAATTTAGCTGTCACAAATAAGGGTGCTTATAAGGCTGCAACGCCAGGTTGAAACTCGTCCAATTTTTGGTCATATTTTGATAATTTCGTTACTTCGCTGACGTTGCTGTTCGAGCTTTTCCACGCCTGGCGACATCGAATTGAAAATTGGATTATATCATAAAGTTACATTATATGAGTGTGAGTTGACCGAGGTGGAGTCATTGATGAAACTATTCGGCATGGACATATACAATTCAATAGTTAACATATCAAAGTCTGTTTTTCGCTCCTTAACATACCTCAACATTTCCAAAGTAGTAGCGGTTTTCTTCTAGCCATCACGTAGAACTTGTATTCTGCGTTCAAGCATCATATTTTGGGTTTTCCGGAAAGTTCTTACCGGTTTTAGAAATATATCGAATGCATGAATTTTATTGGTACTCTTTTATTTTTTTAAAATTATACATATTAGGTTGGGGAAACATAATCCATTAGTTTTTGGTGAAATTCAAAACCTTTCTCAATACAGTAAAATCTGTTTTTGTGCGATTTTTTTTGTGCGGTTTTCTGTTCTTGTGCGGTGTATGAAAAGAAGCATATTTGACGAAGTTATCGTCCATTTAGTTTTTTAGATGGTTTATATGCATTTCAGTGCGAAAAAAGCATATTTGCGTCTTAATGATCCACGTCTGAAATTATTCCCCTCCTCTCATCAAATGCTCTAAGTTTTTGCATGACATGATTTCTAACAGCAACACGTTTCGACATGCAACTAGAAGCACAAACAGCCACGGGCAACCGAACAGGCAAAGTGTCCCATCGTAAAGCAGGGAAACAAAAGAAAATCGAACGGTGAATGGCATATTTGCTTGGGAGAAACTTTTTTTAGGCGGTCCCTATCTATCGCACAAAAAAAGATTTTTTTTATCAATGTGTACCAAATACGATTTTTTTAAAGCTTCTGGTGAAGTTTTGCAAAAAAATTTTATGTGACTTTTTTGTGCGGTCCCTATCCCCCGCACAAAAAAAGATTTGTCTGTATGCTTCGGATTTTCCGATTCGGGTCAAATCAAATATGCACCGTTTTGTTGTAAAATTGATTGTCATTCTGAAGAAAGCTTTATGATGCCTCTCGCATAAAAGTCTTGGCTCTCATTGGTGTGTACTATACCAATTTTCTATAACCACTTTCTCCCAAAACCACATTTACATTCGTCACATTATTGAAACCCCCGTTAGCTTACTCATTTGTATATTTTCGCTAACGCTTCATGCTTCCGCAAGTGACATAATGAAAATAAAATGGATGAAGCAACAGCGATTTTTGACAAAAAAAAAAATGTTTTGAGATAACTATAAATCTCGATGTGTAATGCAATTTTGAGATATTTGGTGTCAATTTTTTTTTAAAACCCCGATTTCCGGTGATTTTTCGGTTTTCAAAAAAACTCAAATTTTAACGTCTGTGACACTAATAAGTGAAGTTCGAATGAGCTAATATTTTTCATAGGGTATATTATCGTGCAAATTCCCAGAGCGTTTTTTTTTTCGAGATGACACTAGATCTCGACGTTTCATGCAATTTTAAGACATTTGGCATAAAAAAATCGAATACTTCGATTTCTTTTACTCCCCCCCTTGGGTGATTTTTTTATTTTCAAAAAACTGAAACTTTGACTGCTTTGCGCCACTCTCCCTTAAGTCCGATAGAGCTGATATTTTGCATAGGATGTTTTTTCGATGTGGTGAAAATTTTGTATAGGGTAACTTTTTGAAATTTTATGGTCAATTTTTCCCATACATTCATTGGCACCCTAGTATACATATTTCAATATTATTCGAATACACTATATCGCTATCTTGACATTGAGAATTTTTGTTTTTTTTTTCAAAGAAAACATGGTAATGTTGTGGTTAGTTTTTTAGTGCCCATCAAGTATAGATAATTAGTAGCTTATTGTATGGGCTATTCATATATTTGCCCAGGATATTTTAGAAATAAGTTTTTGAAATGAATGTATTTTTATTTTCAGAATGTTTTTGAATTTTGAATTTTGAAAGTTTATAGTGATCAATGTAGGAAATTGTTTAAATTTACATTAGAAAAATTTGTCATAATATAAGAGAAGAAAAACTTAGGCCCTTTTCAATAAATCGACTAGATTTTCATCATGAGATTTCAACTAAGCAAAGCTGCTAATGGCTAATGTTTTTACAGAGTTTTAACTACATCCAGTTAATACTTTAACCTCTTCGCGTACGATTCAATTTTCACAAGACCGGACCAAAATCAAACGTTTCGATGAGTAACAACGCATCGAGTAATTTCACTACTCTGATGAGCGTCTTAGCGCCTTGTGATATTCAAGTGCACCACGAAAAATACTCGAAGTTGTACGCGAAAGGGTTAATTGGAATTTGAGTGTATGCTATCAACTCCTAAGTTGTGAGTTTGCATCTTTTGCTTTTCCAAAATATCAAATGTCTTTTGCTGTTGTTCAGTGATAATAGAGAAATTCTATGTTTGCTATCAAAATATGTTTTTGAACGAATAATATCAATTAGTAACATTGAGCTCCATTATATTACAAGCTTTCCAGGTCGATATAATGTAAATGTTCTTTTGAAATATTATTTTAAAATCATTGATCCTTCTGTAACTCAAAATCCAGATGTCGGATTGAAATACGATGTTTGGCAAAGTTTAATTACGCCCTTTTAAAACATCAGTCGTAATTTTAATTGGTCATATAGCAATGAAAATTGTGATTTTGGATAGCTTCCATCATTTGTACCAAGTTTCAAAAAAATCGATGAGAGTCGAGTCAAGATTTGCTGTTTTTCGGCTGATTTGGGGTGGAATTGCTCCATAAGACATTCACAAACACCATTAATGTCATCTTTGTTGTTAAGGTTCTCTAGCGAAACCGAAACAAACAAAAAAAACGCCCACCGTCGCTGGAACCGATGAGGTTGACTTCCGTTGACGGGCATCGTGCGTGAGTACAATCGAACCAGCCCCTTCTCTTCCTTTCCTCGGTCCAAGGACACCATCGATTCCTGCTCGGCCGCATCGTCCGCTTCGTGTTTCTGGTGAAGTGTCGACCCTGAGGTAACAGTAACCTCTGAACTAGCCGCTACTTACATTGTGTGAAATCGGCAAATACTTTTCGGAAAACCCATTAGTTCATAGGTTCACAACAACTTTGTCAAGTATCATATTTCGATCAGATATTTGGATATTTAGTCACGAAATTTTCCGTTTTTATCGGTTGATGTGGCATATAATTGCACTGTGAGAACTACAGAGCTTCAAATAAATTTAAAATGCTACATCAATCTCATATTAACAGCTCATATAAGTTGTAAGAAACTTAGTATATCAACCAAAATTCTGTAGCTGGTCCTTTTCATAGGGATTCACTTAAATGACAATTTGAACCATTTCAATTGCTTGGAAACGTTTTGCAACAGTTGTTCAATTGACATTACATTTTTTGGGCCATCTTCCATGGTTTTGTCTCCAATATCATAATGGGTATTTATGGCATGGTCAGAAATATTTGATACAAGTTGTACTTAGTGAAATATATTCATACCAGTACACATCATATCAATCGTTTTGAATTTCTGTAGTTGAGAGATTATTGCAAAAGGTGTTTTGGCACGATTGGGCGTTTTGAAACATGTTCTCCTATCCTCCAATGCGTTCAACGTACTTAGAACAATATGTTAAAATACTAACTATTGGGTAGTGACAGTTAAAATAATACTTTTGTTTTTCCACAATGGAACAAATCAAAAAGAATTGCATGACACCATGAAAAGAACGATAACTTATAATAGACTATTTGTTACGATTTTCAAAGCACAACAAATTAACATTCTGTGCTCCCGTGGCCGAGTGGTTAGCGTCAAACCTAACATGCCGGGGGTTCGGGTTCGATTCCCGCTCTGGTCGGGGAAATTTTTCTTCAAAGAAATTTCCTCTGACTTGCACTGTGGTCACGCGTATTCTAGAGCTTGCCACTCAGAATGCATTCATGGCGTGTTATTTGGTATAGAAATCTCAACTTAGTACTAATGGAAATGACGCAAGTAATACTACGTTGAGACGGCGGAGTTCCTCTAGGAACGTTAGTGCCATATAAGAAGAAGAAATTAACATTCTCAATCTAATCTACTAAAAAAAATGGAATCATTGATTTATAAGCACCTGACAAGTTACCTGCTGCTGATAAAAACGATCGCATAAAGATGGATCATGGTCCTATCGCTCAATTCGTTTTCTCAATCATGTGTCGATTTGTCAACCTCCACGCAAACTGTAACTACTCCAACGAATCACACTTTATTTTTTTTCCATTTTGAAGAACGTGTTCTACAGATTGACACCCATTCAAAATATGTCAGTAATGCAGCCAGTAACGTCAACATCCACAGTTATAAGGAATGCCAAAAGCAAATCGTTAAACATACTCATTCATAAATAATGATGGACTAGCACAATTCGGTACGTATGCAAAAAGGATTGCCTTCGTGAAACTAGTCCATCAAGCTTAATGGGAAAATTGAACGAAAACGATAACGAATCAATCTGCCGCTCCACACCACCTTCTCCCCCGGCTGTTTGTCGAACACATATTGGCAGAAACTCATGGAATTTGTCGTGTCAATTTGTTGAGTAATTCATCATGCTTCACGTTCACGGAAAAACCATGCCATTCGAACCGCCGACGAAGCATCAAACCTTTTGTGTCAAGGCGAAGATAAAACAGGCTCCCAATCCGCGGGCCCTTGCACTCAAGGTTCGCTTTTGCACGTTGTTCTCACGTTGATGCGGAACTTTATGCACACCACCGACCGTGAATGAAAACGAAATAAATCATCTTATCATCACGATCCATCATCGCTCCGAAGGGAGCAATATACAGCGCCGAGGCGGGCGCCTCCAACGGGTCGAGCTCGAAACAGACAGCTGCAACATAACGCAGATTTAACTTTTTCTCACTGTGGACTGTTGTTCGTTCCGAAAGCACCCACTAGTCCCTACAATGGGTACCAACGAGGCGGAAGTCCAAGCTGAAATTCGTTGTACCTGTCGTGCCACACAACCTGTCACCACTCAGTTAGTACTTCACGTATTTCTCTGTCCCGAAATGTTTCACGGCCACATCCACAGACCCATCGATGGACTACATTTATTCGTCTAACTACAAGACGAACCACTTTCTCGGAAAGCGCTTCTTTGTTTTCTTTGGCCAAATTAGTTTTCATTATCTTGGATATTCGTGCGGATATTCGGCTAGCTTTCCACAAGTGAGCAATAAATCATTATTATCACATTATTACACCCTACTAACCACGATCTTTCCCTCGGTGTCACCTCGAGAAGATTGTTTGCGCTAGCCTGGTTCCCATCTTGTACAAGCTCTGCTGGTCTAAGGCCACTAACCGCCCGCATCGATCCGCAACCCCCCCCCCCCCAGTTCCCTCTCCCCATATGTTCGAAATGTTCCGGCAACCATTTGTGTTCACATTCGCGAAGCCACCGAAGCTCGCCATGCTTTAGTTAATACGATTTTGATTAACAAAGTTTAATAACTTTTCTTTCGTTAGAAACCTCGGCTTACTCGCCGCCCCTCGCTGCCCCTCGCTGCCCTGCTGCTGGCGTTGTTGCTTCAGCTGGGTAAGACGTTATGGAGAACACGCTGATATCCGAAAACTTTCGAGAATGGATACAGCGTGGAAGTGTGGATAGAATGTGTTCCTTAAAGAGGCTTCCGAAGATGGGACGAAATTCCTCCGCGACGGGTGCTGTTGAACATGATTTGTTTCGTTCACCGGATGCCGTGCCAGGTTAGTGCTGGAGCTTGGCTCGCTCCTGCCGAGGGTAGCTAATTTCTGCGTTCAAACAATTCAGTCCTAATCGAAGTTTGATGCATTGGACCCACGCCGCCGAGCTCACAGTGTGTAAAAATAGGGACACGCACACGCGCGGAAGGAGGAGAAGGATTACATGCTGGAATCGGGATAGGGTTTCCAACGGGGATCAATCTTATCTATTTTTGATGAAGCACACTTCGCTGTAGCGATGAGTAAGCTTTAAAACGAAGAAAGACGGAACAGAGACGGCGGGTAGGATAATATAATTCTAAGGGATTCACCGATCGTTCACTGGCGGGGTGGGATGGGCAAGCGGTATAACGCAAGATAAATGAGTCTTCATATTGGCAATAAATTGTTGAGGCCGACGCTGGTCGCGCTGCGAAATTGGAGAGGTGGGTAGGGATTATTATTTATGCTAAAATTTAGATAGATATAGTGGGTACAAGATAGGGTTCACAGTAGACGCCATCGAAACATTTGAAGCTTAGTTTTTAATTTTTTTTCTGTATGACTACGTCTTTGATTTCTGTATAGGATTTTTAAAAATGTAACGAAAAATTAAGAGATTTCAACGTCGTTTTTTTTAAACTATTACATAACAAAAAATCCAATAATAACGAAAAATTACATAACAAAAAATCCAAAAATAACGAAAATAAAATCCTTAAATATTTTTTAATAAAAGGCTTATTGGTTTCGATTTGATGTGTCGATCATCGAAATAGGTTCAGTGGTTCAAAAGTTATGAATTTCTGAAGAAGTCATTTTGATTAAAAGATTTTTCGGACCCTTAAATGGAAATGTGCACCCTAATAAAAAAAAATCCTGGCCTAATGGTTTGCGGTAAAGAACAAAATTACCACTTTTGACGAAAATCTGAGAACCACTATATCGGTTTGGCATGAAATGGCTGTATACAGTGTACCTTAAAGATACCTGACTTCAGGTACAATCTAAACATAACGTAAACAAGTTAATATTTTTGTACCCACATAGTCCAGTTGAATCAACAAGCTTTATTTGTGTTGTTGGGATATCAATTCTACATTGAATACTGTTCGTGTTTAAATTGTGCAACACGAAAAATATGTTAAAAGTCTGTATAGATAAAGAAAATGTTTTAATATCACTACGTTCTGTATTAAGCCACATGCCTTCAAATGTTTTTCAGCGTAACTCCTAAACATATATTTTTATCATAATGATGTATTTCGAAAAGTTGTTGAAAATTATAAACAAATTCATAAAATTTTATGAACATGACGGTTTAACAAGACAAACACTCTTTTATTCATCACTCTTTCAGCATAACATTATCAGCTTATTTATGAGGTTTTGATTTGTATTGTGGAAGTACGGTATTATGCTATTTATTTAAAATAATCTTTATGAATACACCGTAAAATCATGGCTTCTAATTGTATTCAGCAAATTAAATAAACGAAAGGAAGAAGGCGACCGATCGATTAATATATCTGTACGAACGGTTTTATTAATAAGGATTTTTATGTACTTTCATGACCCCGATACAAGAAAACCAGAGAATGTCGAGTTTTTCATATTAATGTTGGAATATCTGATTTTTTCTTTCATTAGTTTACTATTGAAAATAGGAAGTATTAATAATTAATGATTCCAGATTCTTTCTATCTCTACAACTATTAACAGTTCGGCTGAAAAGTTTATAAGGTAACACAGTAAAACTTTTTGCTAAATTCGATTTTCTTATTCAACATAATTGCCTTCGAGGGCGACATAGCGATTATAACGATCTTTTCTAGCCACCAGTTTACTCGGGCCCGAAAAAAGAGGTCTGTATTTGGGCTGGCGGAAAAATATATCTCGCAAGACCACGTGTTCGTAATAGCCTTGGCCAATAACGCATTTACATTAACTGATAAAATTAGTGATTTGAGGGGGATTATTGTTTGTAGTCTCTTGTAGATTAATTTAAACACCATCTGAGAAATCCTCTGTGAAACATGAAACATTAAAGTCGTCCTATCTGATGTACGCATTTTTTTATTTTACCCAGTTTCTTCGAAGTAAACGCACTCAGAAAGGAAAATTGAACGCCCGGACGAGAGAGCGAGAATCGTAAAGCGTACGTCATAGAGACACTCATTCCCATGGAGCAAATTCTTGTTAGGAGTTGAAAACAAAACGAGGAAGGAGAGTAACTCAATTATTCGAACTAGTTTCAGTCTAGCAATGCTTTGATCAACTCAGAGTTACCAAGAGAAAATCATTTGGTTATGATGGGTGAGGATTAATAGTTAGTCGCAGTTTGCACAGATTGCGATCTGTGCAGTTTGCGATTAATCGTAAATCACATCATGCTCCCTTGTTTTCCATCCTTGCTCTAAATGCTGTAACTCACGAACCAATCGACCGATTGCTGTCAAATTTTGATACGTATCCATTGAAAGATGGTGTTTTGTGATAGTCAAGTAGATTTTTGCAAGAGGCGCCATCTAGACGTCAACCTTATGAGATTTTCAGCCAAACTGTTACACCCCCTTTGAAATTCAGTTCAGTTCATATACCAAATTGTTCTTTGAGGGATACTGTTTGGAGTATTGAATGATTGAAATTTACAGATTTCTGAACAGTTACAAAAACTCAATTCAGAAGTAATGGTCCTCAGAGTCTTACATCAAGTTTCCGTCCGTGCCTCTGGGTCAAGACCCTTCTACTTTTTTTCTGTAAAATAATCAAGGATTTTATAATAGCAGACGAATTCCATGCTAACTTGTCCTAGGAGTTGGCAGCACCATTTTAGACTGCAGTAAAACTTTGTGGGCGTAAAGGGATTGGTCATTTAAGCAACTTTGTATACTTGAAATCGTTGAAAATGATTTTGACTACTTTTTAAAACGGGAAAAGGTTTATTTTCTCATTTTTTTACAATAACTTTTAACTCAAAAACTATAAAGGGTGCGTCACATCAAATTGCATCACGGAAAAAACGCTGTAGAAATTTAATTTTTAGGAATTATATCTTCAGCTTTCGCTTATAATCAGATAAGAGTGTATAGATCACGTTGACCATGCTTCACTGTCAATTTTTCGTAAATTTGGAAAAATGTCGTCGAACGAAAAAGAGCGTCGTGAATTAATCCTGTGCATTCATTTCGAGAATCCGGAGTTGTCACATCGGGACATCGGTAAGATGCTGGGAATCGTCCAATCCACGGTCAGCAGAGTACTAAAACGATACTTCGAGAACCTAACCATCGACCGGAAGGTGAAGAACGGCAAAAAGGGGCATCCGTCAGTGAAAAAGATCACAAGCGCGTAGTTAAGCAGTTTAGACGTGATCCGAGAAGTTCGGTCCGGGATGTCGCCAATAAGCTGAATTTGTCAAGTTCATTCGTCCAGCGGACCAAGCAGCGGGAGGGCCTGCGTACATACAAGGTTCAGAAGGCTCCTAACCGCGACGAAAGGCAAAACATGGTGGGGAAGACGCGAGCCCGGAAGCTGTACACCGAAATGCTGACGAAGCCGCATTGCCTGGTAATGGACGACGAAACCTACGTCAAAGCGGACTTTCGTCAGCTGCCGGGCCTGTTGTTCTTCTCCGCAGAGGACAAATTCAGCGTTCCGGAGGAGATTCGCAAGCAGAAACTATCCAAGTTTGCCAAAAAGTACATGGTGTGGCAAGCGATCTGCTCTTGCGGAAAGCGGAGCGCCCCCTTCGTGATGACCGGCACGGTAAACGGGCAGGTTTACCTTAAGGAGTGTCTACAGAAGCGCTTACTACCACTATTGAAGCAGCACGAGGGCCCGACCATCTTCTGGCCGGATCTCGCTTCGTGCCACTATTCAAAGGACGTGTTGGAGTGGTACGAAGCCAACGGGGTCACCTTCGTGCCAAAGGAAATGAATCCGTCCGGAGCTTCGCCCAATAGAGAAATATTGGGCGATTATGAAGCAGGCCCTCCGGAAGAACCCAAAAGTTGTCAAATCGGAGGCGGACTTCAAGAGAAAATGGATTTCTGTTAAAAAAAAACTACAACCTGACGTTGTACAAAACCTTATGGACGGGGTAAAGAGGAAGGTGCGAGCATACGGGCTTGGGTTCGAAGTATGAATAAAAAGAAAATGCCAAAAGTTGTTTAATAGTTTTTATTTTACTGTCTAAAATTTTCAAAAGGATCGGTCTACTGGGCGAATTTCTACAGCGTTTTTTCCGTGATGCAATTTGATGTGACACACCCTTTAATACCTGCATCCGGAGGCAAACTGATCACCGGGGTTAAATTGATCAAACGTAATACTGAAAACAATTTTTTTTCAGATATATTTGGCAATTAAATTTTAGACTTTTTTATCTGATAAGTTCAATTTGTCAATGGTTCTCAACGAATCACTTAGTAAATTGCATGAAAATTGAAATTCCTCTAGATAGCATTTTCGTTTCTATTTTTAATTATGGTAAAGAAACATGTTTTCAACACATCGAAACAATATTTATAGTCGATACTTGGTGAATTGAAGAAGTAATCAAATACTTTTAATTACTATTCAAACAAGTGAAAAAACTATTTTACAAAAAAATACCGCGATTGACCAGAACCAGTTCGCATCATGCGACGTATCGAACGTCTTGGTTTGTTAAAACTAGCTCATTGGTGACCATATCAAGGGTTACTGGCCACATTAGGATAACCCAAATGGACTCCGGATGACCTGCAGAGATCAGATTTTAGATCCATTTATGGCAAAACATGACCACATCTCTGGGTGGATTCAATCAGGTTTTTGTATCATCAACCC
Organism: Toxorhynchites rutilus septentrionalis; assembly: GCF_029784135.1. NCBI lineage: Eukaryota > Metazoa > Arthropoda > Insecta > Diptera > Culicidae > Toxorhynchites > Toxorhynchites rutilus. The sequence goes on from NW_026599913.1 coordinate 14,142, forward strand.
GTGAAATATCATTTAAATAATCGTAGTTGAAGAAATATTTTAATTTCTATACATCGTTGTGCATATCACTTTAGAAAATCATGAAAAACATAGATTCATCAATTTCACCCCGAAACTACGTTTTGCAATTTTTGCCTAAAAATTTTCCAAACCATAACTTTCATATACAGGTCGGACTCGATTATATGTGATTCGATTATATACAATTTTGGACTCGATTATATCCCGTTCAAAAAAAATCCTTTTTACAGTTCAAATATGACTTATTTCAAGAAAAAAAATGTAACCTTTCAACGTTAAGGTAAAATTTGAGAGACTATTATGAGTACAGTGGGTAAAAATCGCGATTTTTGAAGATTTTGTTTGAACTTTAACCAGGAATCGTTTATATCGATATTGCAGCGAAATTAGAAAAAATAGCAGTTGGACGTCGAAGAACAAATTGTAGAGTGGTTTAAGAGCTTTAATTTGATTGATTGAAACAATCAAGTTTAATATGAATTTTCGGGATAAATTAATAAGTACGTACTAACTTTTAAATTTTTCACTTGCAAAATGTTATTTGAATACACTTATTTAGATGTTCCATGTTGTTGCTCTAGATTTTCCCATCTTTCAAATGAAAGAATAGAGTCGTATTCCGTAGCTTCTTCTTTTTAGTGTGGAGCCAGTTTGAGGCAACAGAGTCCGAAACAATAAAAATATCTCTAACTGTTATTGTTTAAATTCGAACATATGCGTAGAAGGATTTTTTCCCTCAAATATGATCATCTATCACCTCCTGAGAGATTCTGGAAAAAAATATTTGTTTCATGTGAGAAAGGTGTTTTCTAAAAATAGAATTTTTCTCTTATTTTTAATAAACGAAAAATATATGCGATTATGTACAGGATTCGATTACATACAGTGAAAAGAAATCGGAGACTGTATATAATCGAGTCCGCGCTGTGTCCATATTTTTCTGAAAATCGTGATCGATTTGCCCCCGGTTTACAGTACTTACCAAAAATTGGTAAAATAAAAGGCTTTCCTTCAATTTGATATGTCGATCGTCTAAATCGGTTCAATGGTTCAAAAGTTATGAATTTTTGAAAAAAGTCATTTTTGGGAAAAAGTGGAAAAAATTGATTTTTCGGACCACCCTAAAATGAAAAAGGACATCCTTGTTCCGTCTGCTGGGAACTGTGGGTGGACTGTATAGGGTGAGTTGATCCACTCATGGTGACAACCGGGTGCGTGGAAGGAACCCTTGTGTTCCTCATGCTTTATTCTTCTGGATGGGAGCCCCTTGTGGCTCCGCTCCATGCTCTGAAAAGAACATGTAAACTCTTTTGGATTGGCTTTAGGAAAACCTTTCATGGGATGCGGGTTAAAGTAGCGCAGAGTGAAAACATGGTGGATTTGCAATCTATACTAGATTCATTCTCTCTTTATTCACTAACACTTATATACATTGTATGCTGATGCGCCACCTTCTGCTGGTAGAATTTTCTTACGATGCCGCTGCCGCTGCTGGTGCAACCTTGAAATGCTATTACTTTTGCTGGTGTTCTTGTTGATATTGCTGCTACTGCTCTTGGTGCACTTTTGCGACGAAGTGTGGGCTGTGTACACTTTTGCACTGCATTCGCTGTTTGTAGTTGTTGCTTGCGACACGGTTGATAATAGACTGTCCTCCGCGCGGTCGGGTGGCTGCTTTTATGCTCGTCTGTTGCGTCACGAAAAGAAAAGGTGG